>NC_050455.1:42585861-42885861 GCF_903995425.1 Onychomys torridus
ATCCTGAAGTGTTAAAGGAACAATTTATAGGCTGCACAGTAGCTTAGCTGTGAAGCAGAATGCAGATCAGTGATCAGTATTCTGGACAGAGAGTGTTGAGTCCTATGTCAGCAAATGATGTCTGGTGTTCCCTTGCCTTGAGTGCCGCAAGGAAGTGGTGATGTTGTTAGCATATGAATAACATCAAAGCTCTCTGTGGGAAGACAGAGAGAGAGAGAGAGAGAGAGAGAGAGAGAGAGAGAGAGAGCAGCCTCCTCTCTTGGATGAACAGGCCCACTCCCCTGGCTGTGTGTCCAACCCCAGAACAGTTTCAATCCAGACTAGGCAGGTTGATATTCAGCAGCAAGTGGCTGGTACAGGACCACACACACTATCACTAAAGAGCAAATATTTTTACATCAAATTACCATCCTACGTGAAGAGCAGGGAGACTCATTTTTTTTTTTTTTAAGATTATTGGAGGGTGGGTTTGAGGTCTGCAAGGTGCTCAGAACCTGATTACTATTGCCCTGGACAGGGTAGCTGATCTAACTGTTGACAAGAGAGTGGATAACTACCTCTTTAGCCCTGAATTCAGGCATGGTTCTTTGCTGCTGCATTCTTCAATCAATACTGACATGCTGGCCAGACACAATTTAAAAATAATTTGGTGGTCCCATTCTTCTCCCCTGTGCGTCTTATTTGAGCATGATAAGCCACTTTCTTCAAGCCCCTCTGTTCCCTCCTGTCTGGGTGACCAAGACACGCTACTGCTCACTCAAAATGGAATTTAGCTCGGCAGCAGAATTACTGGGGCTTTTCAGAGCACCAGCCACGTCAGAGAGCCTCTGGGATGATAAACTGTATGATGGCCCATAGCCCAGCAAGTAATTCCAGATGCCTTGGATGTTTAGTCTATTAGTTCACGGGAACATGTTAGAAATAGTTGGTTTCCATTAATGTTCCAGTTATTATTGGCTGAGATGCTTAGGGTATGATGGTGCTAGTCATTTTGGGTAACAACTTTATTTATAGGGGCAGTCTTTTCTGAAAGGTACATGGCTGGGATTTCATTTCTGAGCTCATCTGTTACGCTGACCAAAAACGTCTGTCAGAACTTAGATCAATGCCGTGCGCTGTGTTTTCATTGTCATGACTCTTGGACTCTTAGAAAAACAAAACAAAACAAAATCCCCCCCCCCCCAAAAAAAAAAAAACCCTCACGTTGCCAGTTGTTATACTAACATTCAGCAAAGTTTAGGTTAGCTGAATTCCAGCCCGTGGTTGAGAAAAGCAGAGCATATTGTTGACATGATTGACTTCCAGTTATTTTGTGTGGTTTCTTTTGCGTGTTTAGAGACGTTCTCTGTTTATAAGAGCAGAGAAACAACACATTGGTGTTTATAAAGATCTGACCATCCTATTGACGGCTTCGTCAGGATCGTAGTGGGATAGCGTTTCTTCCTTCTGGTCTCCCACCCCATATTCAGTGACTGCTCTCACACCCCCAGAGAGTGACAGACATTGAGAATCTGAGTCTTTGTCAGTCACGCTTTCTGACGGTTAGAGTCTGGGTTGCTTCCAAATGGGAGGTTGGAATGAAAAGGAAGGGCGCGAAGACTTCCAGGGTATGTTAGGGACACCACATCCAAGTTCCAGATTTTCTAATTAGCTTTCAGAAGAAGTGAGCAAAAAATTACAACCATGTACCCGGTTCAGCTCAAGTTTCCAACAGAGCGAATATTTAATAAGCATTAGTGTTCGTATTTCCAGAGAGATGCATGTTAGGATTTGACTTCTTCTAGTCATATATTTAAGCTCCAGGGTCACATATATTCTCATTCTCACTGCCACTACACCCATTTTTTCCCTTCTTTTTTTATTTTTTATTTTTTTTATTTTTTATTTTGCCTGACTCACACATTCAGTGGGAAATGCCTTTTCCTTCCTGCTGGATTCTTTTCTCTGAAGAAATAGCCTCTTTCATAGCTATCTGAAGAAGTTGAGAGAGAGAGCTTATTTCATTCAGTGATGGCTGGATTTGTGTTTAGGCAGTGCAAAGAGCCTGCTTCATGCTCTACTAATTATTTTTTATAATATCCCTTGGTAATTCTTTACCCATCTAAAATAATCCTTTATGGACAAGTTAGGAGGTCGGTAAGAACCATAGGATTTTAGTGATCAAAAGGATAGTCTCACTAGGCTGAGGCAGGAGGATCACTTCAAGTTTGAGATTAGCCTAAATTACATAGTGTTACTTAGTGATGCCAGACTTGAATGGACTAATGGTTTTACATGTCAGGGAAGTCAAGGATCACCGGCTATCCTGATAGTTGGCTATTAGACATCATACATAATTGGTAATCTGGATGCTAGCTAGCAACAACAAGATGACCAGCCTGAGCTCTAAAAATAAAAAAATATCATATTAGCAGATTTAAAAAGATCACTTTGCCACATGCTGTTTTGAGGCTCCATAGAGTATCAAAATATTGTTTCCAGTACAGTTCTGTGTTACTTAATTTTAAGTCAACGGGCTAGAATCATTTGGGAAGAGAGACTCTCAATTGGGAAAATGCCTCCATCAAATTGGCATAAGTTGAATGTATACAATTTATTTTTTATATTAATACAATCTTACAATTATGATATTTGAGATTTTGAAGTATTGGGATTTTTAAAGAGTTGAGGGAACTTTCAATGCATTATATTTCTACTATAAAATAAACATGAAACTTAGGGGGCAAAATTATGGTTTTTAAGTTTAATTTAATTACCTTGAATATATTGTAATTTATCTATTTAGTGTGTATGCTTGTGTGTTTGCATAAAGTTATATCTTTTTAAGTGTTGTATATGTGTGTTAAGTTGCCAAGGGGTTTATTAATTATTATTATCATTATGCTTGTTTTTTTTTTTTTTTTTTTTTTTTTTTGAGACAGGGTTTTTCTATGTAGCCCTGGCTGTCCTGGAACTCACTCTGTAGACCAGACTAGCCTTGAACTTGGAGATCCACCTGCCTCTGCCTCCCGAGTGCTGGGATTAAAGGCACACACCACCACTGTGCCCAGCATATGAGTGGTTTTAATGTCAACTCACAGTAACTTAGAATCCCTTGAGTAGGGACCGCACCTGAAGAACTGTCCTGATTGCCTTGATTGACGTGGTAAGGCTGATCGCAATGGGGATGGAAGCTTCTGGTACCAGCTCAGATTAAAAGTATATTTCCGAAGGGATTTTATTTTCTCCTTCACTCTCTTGGCTTTCTGTCCTGCCACAAAGTTGATGTGCGCTGTTGTGGCTGCCTTCTTTGACAGTAGAGTCAGTTTTCCAAGCTCTCCTTGTGGAATAGCGACCAGGAAGCTTCTCTTCTGGGCTTCGGGCACCAGATTAGGACCAGTGAAGTGCCCTATCTTTGGACTGAGTAACTACCATGTGGCTGTTGCTCCCGTGAGATAAACAAGTTGTGTGGGACTGCTCTGACTATTGAGGCATTTAGTTTCAATATCAAATGAACTACCAGGTTCTCAGCTCTTGGGTATGAGTTAATGATTGTTGCTATTTTAAAGCTAACGTACATTTCACACACACACACACACACACACACACACACACACACACACACACACACACTTCTTAATCTGTGGGTCATGTCCCTCTTGGGGACCAAATGATCTTTTCACAGGGGTCACCTAAGACCATCAGAAAATACAGACTCCTAACCACAGTTATGAAGTAGCAATGAAATAATTTTATGGTTGGGGTTCATCACAATATGAGGAACTGTATTCAAAGGTTGAGAACCTTTGCTATAGAGAACGCTGAGACATTCAAAGAAGCTGACTCCTTTTCTTTTCTTGAATAATAATTGAATAAGGTCATCTTTCTGTCCAGGTATCAAGACTTGGGTACTTGATAGTTTGCCCAAAGTCTAGTGAATAATGTAGGCTTTCTCGTTCAGCTTTGAAAACATTGGTTATCTACTGTGAATTTTCCTGAGAATCACCTTTCTCAGATTTTGTCACCACCTTGCTGTCTATGAAAGCACTCCTTTTAAAGTCTGTAGGCAAATTTCAAGCTACAGACTTATAAAATGTGTGTGTGTGTACGTGTGTGTGCATGTGTGTGTGTGTGTGTGTGTGTGTGTCCGTGTTGTGTATGTGTTTGAGAAAGAGACAGAGAGAAAGAGAGAGAGATTACATTTCCATACCTATAGGGATTAGCAATTATAGTTGAATAGCAATTTCAAAGGAATCCCCTGAGTGTATTCACAAAGTTGGCTGTATTATTTTAGTTGTCTCACAAAGTACTTCCTCTCTGTTTCTACAACATGGTACTTCATAGCACTCACTTGAGAATGACTCCACTGTACACACGCTGGCAGTCTAGGAGGTAGTTTTTCAGCTATTTCACTCACCTTCACATTTAAAAAAATATGTATATGGATTTCCTTCATATTAGAATGATGTGTTTTGACAAAGTGAAATTAATTTAGGAAGTTAATAATCAAGAGCACATAAATACCCATATACTTACACAAATTTTAATGTTACGTGTATGACTAGAAAATACCTCAAGATTCAAAGTGTATATCACATACATTTTCAGTACTGCACTATACGTGTATAGTATCCCTTAAGTAAGGTTTTGTTTATAACATGGAAACAAATGTTTCAAATACTAAAATATTTCACAATCAAATTGGTTTTTTTGACTGATATCGGGGTGTCATGAGTGTAGAGAATTATAAACAGGTCTTAGTGAATCAAAATCAGAAGTCAACTCTTCATTTATTTATTAATCTTGCTACACATTTATTGAAGGTACCATGCATAAAGACAAGGATAAGCCATAAAACATCAAATAGCCCACGGACTAAATAAGAAATGGTAAAGTCTTGGATGAAGACAGGGTATGGGGTATTCGGTGTACAGGACTTTGTGAGTTATGAGGACAAAAGCAGAGGCCTGTAACCTCAACTTTAGGATCTCCACCCCAGCCCCCAAGGTGATGTGTCTGAGACTCATCCCTAGCTATTTCTGAAATCAGGTTCCTGCTTAAAATGTTCCCAAATAGAGGCCACCACATTGGTTCTCTTCTGAACTATTCATGCTGGCCCAGGGTAGCCTTGAGAGGTCAATGTGCCCTTGGCACAAGGGTAGTTTGTAGCACCCAGTGTTGTCGTGCTTTGGATAGGGAGAGGTGACACTTTAGGCAATGAAATGCGACTTAAAACAATATATGGGCTCAGGTACCTCTATAGTTCCCCAGAGTGTAAGAATTTTAGCTGAAACATTAAAATAATGTTGACTGTGAAGCGCAAGAAAGAAAATCCATTACTTTTTCGGAGACAGGGTTTCTCTGTGTAGCCTTGGCTGTCCTGGTAAATTCCATGCCAAGTGTGCCAAGTGTGCAGACTTGGGTTTGCATCTTCAGAGCCCAAGTAAAGCCAGCTGTGGTGGTACACATCTGAATTCCCAGTGTTCCTCAGGAAAACGAGAGGCAGGAACAGGCACATCCCTGGAAGCTTGCAGGCCAGCTGACCTGGCCTCTGTATCGCAAACAACAAAGAGACCCTATCTCCAAGCCAAGTGGGAGATGGGAATAATAACCTAAGGTCATTTTCTGATCTCTACATATAACCTGTGGCATGTGCAACCTCCCCCAACACACACACACACACACACACACACACACACACACACACACACACACACACACTGCAGAGATGAAAAATTAAGACTATGTTCAGCTATGACACCTATGAGGTTTCAGATATAAAATCTAGGAATGACTGAGAAAGATAGAAACTTGCCAGATGCCTTTATCCATCTCTAACTTGTCAAGGCGCAAGTGTGATAGACCAGAGTATAAAGTCATGGGCCTAAAGCATGGAACATGGAAGAACAGTGGAGAGAATGCAAGGGCCCGGGACTGCTGGGAGGCACCTGTCTGTTGAATGGAGGAGGACATGGTGGGCAACATCAGCGATATGACTAGATTCCTTCTTGCTGAGCTTTTCAGTGCCCCCAGGAAGGAGGCGAGTGAACAACGGGATGGCTTCATCCTGGACTAGGGAATAGCAAGCACCTCATATGACTTCTGAGTCAATTTAGGAGCTGGGAGCAGCAATTCAGAGGCCCAGCGTGACTAGGAGGAAGGAGCCAGAGTACATTTCCCAGCAATCCAAATTCTCAGGCAGTCCCGAGCTCTCTGAGCAGATATGGAAGCAGGATGATGTAATGGGCCCTGATCCTTGGAGGCAGTATGAGAGTGCCCCCCCCCCCCCCCCAGAAGTGGAAAGTATGGGGTTCTGAAGTTATGATGGCTACACTCCAGGAATGTAAAATGAAGAGACTAAGAGGTCTCTGTGCAGTTAGAGTTAGGTATGGGGCTCAGGCTGTGGAGCCAGGGAGCCTTTTCCCTGCTCTCTTTGTGGACCACTCAGCAAATCCTCAGACATCAACTTACTCTGTCAGCATCACTTCTGAGAGGAAGATGACAGATAGAGCCTTACTGCACAGATAGGAGCTATCTTTAAATTGTAGCTGGTTATAACAACCAATGTTTCTCCCTACTCCCCCCCTCCCTCTCTCCCTCCCTCCCTCCCTTCTTCCTTTCTTCCCTACTTCCTGCACTTTTAATTTTTCATCTTCTTCTTCTTCCTCCTCTTTGTGCCTCACTTGTTTTAAGATAGTGTTACGTGACTCAGGCTGACCTCAAAAATATCATATAGCCAGGGGTGGCCTCGAACTCTGAATCTTCCTGCCCCGACCCTGAACTGCTGGGATTTTGGCGTTGGCCCGCATGTCTGACTCGGAAGCATTTATAGTTCCAATAGAACACACTCCTCCATATAACCGTTTGTCATGCGGTACACGGGCCTTCCTCCTCCTGGACTTCTGGTTTCCTCTGTGAGGGTCCTTGTTTCTTCCTCAAGGCACTGGCGGGTCACTCCCAACACTCCATTATAGGGTAGGACATTACCTTGCTTTCCTAGTTCTCCTTCATCTGGATGGTGAGTACCTATTTCAGATACTATAGGCTGTTACTTTCTTAAACAATCCAACTGTCTTAATGGAATGCAGTATGTCCCCAGCCAAATGGTTGGAAAACTCAGCCACATTTTGTAATGTTTCTTTCTTTCTTTTTTTTTTTTTTTTTTGCCACTTCAAAAATATTAGAAGAAAACAAATCACGCTTGACAATCCCTTGCTATTAAAATGTACTTCTGTTAGTGCAGATCACCCAGGGCATAATGAAACTAGAGGCAACAGATGTATCCATGCATTCTAGCATCCTGGAATTATGCGTACTATTCTGTTCTGAATCATGACAATTTCAAATGTTGCTATGCATTATTTTCTATGGCAATTTTCAACATCTCCACAAAGAAGGGGAAGCCAGCCCTCGCTCGGCCCTAACTGCAAGTTTAAAGACATAGAAAAGCAATAAGGTCAAATCCAGCTCATTTCTTTCCAGAGGAAAAAAAATTATAGAGTTACTACTTTGAGACATAAAATTCTATTATTGATAAATATGAGCATAGTTCTTAACTTGTAGATTCATTTAGGCAAGTTTTCTGTAGATATTGCCTAGGGAACATGGAGGTAGGGTTAGGTTGGGTAAGCTGTTAGAACACAAGGTGGGTCAGAATGAATATTTTTTTTTTTTTTTTTGTTCTCATAGAGTACTCCAGCCATGGAAGATGAGAAACCAATGGGAAAATAAGAGACGTGTGTCTGACAATTTTCTTGGATTTTAAAACAAAATTAATCGTTCTCCTCAGTAGAAGTTCAGAACTATGTTGATTACATGGAGTTCTAAGGTTCCTTTCTGATTTTGTTCATGTGTTGCTAGGTTCTTCTGAATACAGGCTTAACATGCCTTTATTTTCTAGGTTTGACTTACTTTGTTTCCGAGCCTGGAGATGTGGAGAGGAAAACACTGTGAACCTCCCGTCTGTACATAAACTGCACGACTCATCACTCACACTCCTCTCAGAAAAGAAGGCTGTGGCTATTATGGTCAGAGCTAAAGATAAGTACAGATATCAAATTCTCTGGGTGGTGGTGGGGGGAGGTAAATACTAGTTGTTAAACATCACATAATACTCCATACATATGTGCATTTTATTACACCAACTAAAATGTTCGCAGAGGAAAATAGTAAAAATTGACTCAGTTATGTGGGCATGAGAGCCTTTTGGTTGCTGTAGAAAGACAGAGAGTGGCTCTTGATGCCATCTTCTAGACAATTCTGCTGTGTTAAGATGGTGGTTACAGTTACAGAATGAGAGAGATGTGGCCCCGTTAACTCATGCCTGCAATATAGGAAGATCTGCCAGAACACCTACCATATTGCTCACTTGATATAAAGTGGGTTCAATAGTAGACAGACCAGCCCACTTCAAACCTCTTTAAAAATGCCTTCTGTGACCACCTTAATTGCACCTCTATGGCTCTTGTAATTAAATTATCTCCTGAAGTATAACAAAATCATAATTATTTTCCTTCTACTTTACCCTGTCGTATGGTTTAGAGAGACAATGATATTTCTATTTCATTCTGCAGTCAATATCAGTTCCACTGAGTCACTAGGGGTGTGTCCTGGAGTCACAACAGTATGTTTTAGGTAAACAATCAGAAAATGCTGACAGATCTTATAAAATATCCCAGAGTTTATTATTGTTTTGTTTTTCTGGATGGCCACTTTGCTCTCAGCCAGGCAGCCTACCGAGTAGAGATGCTGGCTTTGAACTGCATTCAAAGAGTAACTGGAGAGGGTCTGGGCTGTGGCAAAGATTTGAATATTTCTTCCCACTAAAATGGGAAGTCATGGCGTATTCATAACTCCCAAGAGTTGCAGAAGTACGACACAGCTGGTATGATTAGTAAGACACTTGTGTCCCCAGATGATGTGACTTGGTAACTATGCACTGAATGTTATTACCCACAAAGCACTTCAAAACAGAGAAACTGGCTCCATTGACCGTGGCTTCTGTTTCGTTATGCCTAGCAACCTTACAAGTACAGGAGTGGAAATGTTAAAATGAAGGAATTAAGGTATATGGGTAAGGCATAAGGTAACTGTACCCAGAAATAGTCCTGCTATTTTGGAAAATGAAGTTCAGAGTATCTACTGTGGGAATTTAATAAAACTTTTCATCTTCAATATAAGATAGGCCATAAATCAATGAAATTTAAATAGCTCTGCTCTCTTGAACACCTGCTTATCTGTCTTGAGAAAATTCTGCGGTGGTTTAACCATCATTTTACAACATTAAAAAGTAATGCTCGCTAACGTAGTTCTTGAAAAGGCTATTAAAGTTAAGGGCCTGTCAGCCATTCTATTAGAAACCTGATTTCCAGGAGTTTAATATAAACCAGACATCACATGTAATAAACCCTAATGCAGAAATCTGAAGCTGGAATCATCATTTTCTCTATTTAAAGACCATTTTTCCCCACCAAGACTGTCTTTAGCCTTGGAAAATATCTTTTGGATAAGTTGTAATTTTAAAAATTTACCAAATGCTCTTTTTTCCCCCTTCCTGTGATATTTTACCTCTGATTTAAGATAAAAGTCCTAAGGAAGAAAGGCTTGCCTGAAATAGCTTCTGAATGGAGTTAATCTACGCATTAGGAAAAGAACACTCTCAACAGAATTTCTTGCTTCTTTCTCCATAGAAGAACCTGTGATCCCTGTGTGGTACCTTGCTTTTGCATTTTTGCTATGACAATGACCACAGATGTAGTGGTTCAGACTGTTAATTCTCATCTCTGTTCTGGAGGTTAGACATCCACGGTCCTCATCACTGGACCACCGTCACCAAATCAAGCAAGGCTGCCTCTGCTGGAGGGTGTGAAAGGAGGGTATTTCAACGCTTTGTTTTTGGGGACTTTTTTTTTTGTTTTTGACACAGCTTCACTCCTCTGGGTCATTTCCTCCACCTTCAGATTCGTGCTACAATCCACGCTTTTACTGGAGTGCACCTGAGGCTATGGGCCCCATTTAAACAGCTGTGTGAAGGCATTTTAATCATCTAGGACGTGTCTTAGGATGCCCTAAGTGTTGGTGTTTGTTTAGAATGAGAGAGAAGTTTCACAAATGAGCATTTTAGAGCCCTATAGCTCTTGAATAGTCCCAACCTTAGCATGGGCTTTTCCTTTTCTACACAACTGAGTTAGCAAGGAAAGATCTAAGGGCGGCTGGGGGGGGGGGGGTGGAATCTAAAGGCTGGACATATTCTAAAATTAAGTCTAACCTGGGAGACAAATATTGTCCATCTGAGTTCCAAAACTTTGATTTGCATGAAAAACAATGAATAAAATAAATAAAAAAACTGGGAGGGAAGAGTGTGGTTTTGAGGGGCGTGTTCCATGATGGAGAATTGCTGAGACAGAAAGCTCAGGAGCATTCCTGAGAGGTATCACAGTCCTTCTCTACCTTAGTGCTCCTCCACCGCAGTGCTCCTCCACCGCAGTGCTCCTCCACCACAGAGCTCCTCCACCACAGAGCTCCTCCACCACAGTGCTCCCCCACCACAGTGCTCCTCCACCACAGAGCTCCTCCACCACAGTGCTCCCCCACCACAATGCTCCTCCACCGCAGTGCTCCTCCACCACAGAGCTCCTCCACCACAGAGCTCCTCAATCACAGTGCTCCTCTACCTCATTGCTCCTCCACCATAGTGCTCCTCCACCACAGAGCTCCTCCTCCGCAGTGCTCCTCCACCACAGAGCTCCTCCACCACAGAGCTCCTCCACCACAGTGCTCCTCCACCACAGTGCTCCTCCACCACAGAGCTCCTCCACCACAGAGCTCCTCCACCACAGTGCTCCTCCACCGCAGTGCTCCTCCACCACAGAGCTCCTCCACCACAGAGCTCCTCCACCACAGAGCTCCTCCACCACAGTGCTCCCCCACCACAGTGCTCCTCCACCACAGTGCTCCTCCACCACAGTGCTCCCCCACCACAATGCTCCTCCACCGCAGTGCTCCTCCACCACAGAGCTCCTCCACCACAGAGCTCCTCAATCACAGTGCTCCTCTACCTCATTGCTCCTCCACCACAGTGCTCCTCCACCACAGAGCTCCTCCTCCGCAGTGCTCCTCCACCACAGAGCTCCTCCACCACAGAGCTCCTCCACCACAATGCTCCCCCACCTCAGTGCTCCTCCACCGCAGTGCGCCCCACCGCAGTGCTCCTCCATCACAATGTCCCTCAGTCACAGTGCCCCTTCAACACAGTTCTTCTCCATCATACTGCTCTTGTACCACAGTGCCTCTCCTTCAACATCCCCCTCCATCATAGCCCACCCTCCGTAATAGTGGTCCTTCTGCACAGTGCCTAAAACACCAGTGGTGTTAGTGTCTGATGTCTGGGATGTACTCCTGATCTTCTGGTTCCAAATACTTGGGGTCATGTCCTCTCTCTGGCTCTGCCCTCTTCAGCAGATACTCAGGCTCAGGCCAGTTCCATTCCTTATCTGCTGCTGTCTATGGGAGTAGTTCCACAGAACTGGGGGTCTCCAATATGTTGGTGTTTCCACTCAGTTGGGGATATACTCTCAACCAATGGCCTTCTGGCCTCTCTTCAGGGACTCTGTCCCTGCCACTTGGTGTCAAGCCTCACCTTCTCTCTAGAAGTTTTTCATTTTTTCAGCTGCCATGCTGCCCAAACTTGTACCCAGTGGAATATTTTTCCATGTGACCAAGTTCTCCCTCTGGCTTGAGATGCAGCCCTGGCCCCCTTGGACCACAGCGACTGTGTCCTGACCTGCAGAAATACATTCCAGGAGATGTTTCCTCAATTATGTTGGTCACTTATTGATAGATCACAGCTGATTTTTTCAGCCCCAATTAATCAGTATTGATCACTACAGTAAAAGTTTTACTTGAATGTTTCTGGCTTCTTGTTAATCAGTTTTGACTCTTTAGCCCCAGTTGAACAGAAATCACAGCTTCTTAACAAAAAAAAATATCACATGAGCAGCCCCAGTGGGGGAGTCTTTGCTTCCCTCTGAAACTTTGCAAGCTGGGCTACATTGTCTACACCTCTCTCAACATTTCTATCTTCCAATTTCCCATAGTAGCCCACTAAGCTCTGAGCACTCGATGGCTTTTCCAGCTCACTGTCCCAAACACTTTTACAATCCTTCACAAAAGCAGTGTGGTTAGGTCCATCACAGTAATGTTCATTCTGGTGCTACCAATTTCTGTCCTAGTTAGCTTTTCCTATTGGTGTGCAAAACACTGACTGAAACCAGCCTAGGGAGGAAAGGGTTAATTTCACCTTCCAGGAATGTCAGGGCAAAGAAGGTGAGAGAGATTATTATGTTTGATGGATGGGAAGGAAGACTGCAGGATATAGGCTGTTGGAAGCCATCTTGTCCAGGGTACACAAGATGGGAGAAAACAGTGGGAGAAAAGGGGAAGCTAGAGGAAATTCCTTGTGGAGTTGACAAGGAAGGTCCCAGAGTGGAGGTAGCAGGAATGGGTTTTCCAAGGTCGATTTCCCTTGTATCAAGAGGGACTACAGAAAGGTGCTCCTGTACGTACCTCACATAAATCAGATATCCAATGGCTTTTTTTCAGCCCCTTTTTATACTTGTATGAAGATTTCATACTTCCTCCTCAAGTTAGGCTCACACTTCTCTGAAATTCAACTGCAACCACATTGGGAATTGCTTTCCCAACATTACCTGGCCTTTTGTCCTTTAAAAATAAGGAATAAGCTTGCCTTATCTTTTTTTTTTTCTTCTGATTTCATTTGCTTAATGACTTGTCTTCTTCAACTGAAACATTCTCCAAGTTTCCTGCTTCCTCCTGCACTGCTCCACAATTTGGGTTACCAGAACAGTCTTTGTAGTTATCTGCAGACCTCTAATCCGGACCCTAACTTCTGTACTTCCTATTTAACTTATGGCTACAATAGCTAACAGTGTTCTCCAGACACCTTGATTTCTGGAGCTCATATCAAGTTGCACACATTGATGGTTATCAGGAGAGCAGAATTTCTCCATTGGCTTCCTTTAGCTCTTTGACTTAATTGAATCAGCTAACAGATACCTGTTAAACGTTTTCTACATGGAGACACTGTTGGTAATGGGTCACATTGGTGTTTATCAGAAGGAATCTTGACTTTTTAGCGCAGCTGTGTTCAGCTTTATCCCCTCTCTTTCTCCATGCTGCCTTTAGATTTTGTTATTTGAATTTTTGGAGTGTGAGGTTATATAGGTTTAGTTTCAGATGGAAGGGATACAGTCATCCTGATCACAAGCAGAAGCCTAGACTTTGTGCTTTAAAACTTGTAATTGTGTCCATCTGGGACAATATTTTATGGCATTCAGTGGCTTACTTAGCATTGATCCTAGTTTCTAGATTTCAATAATTTATACTCTGAAACTTCTGATAATCCCATCTGAGTACCTACTATGTGCACATTCTTTTCTTTCAATTTCTTTTTCAGGAAAAATAAAGACTTCCTTAGAGTTCAAGGGAAACAGAAAAGCAAATGTTTCGTAGAGAAAGCATTGGCTCATTTCTGTTCCCTTATCCCTCCCCCCTCCTCTGTCCCCTTACTCTTCCTGCTGATTTATTGACTTGAAAAATGAGGGTGTAAAGAAACAACAGAGCTGTGTCTGTGTGGCCACAGCACTGTCCAGAATGCTACCATGCAATCTGGAGAACACGTATGTGGAGTCGTCTTACATGTTTATCAGCCATGTGAATTGCAATGTCTTGGTTTGCTAAAGGAAGTAAGTAGATTAAACTCCACTGCCTCTAAAAAGGGCCCTTGGATGGAAAGCCCCCTGCTCTTACCATGAAAGCGGCTTGTTTGGATGGGTTATTTGATTCCTTTGGCTTATGTTATTATTACAGGATTGGGTTCGTGTGTAAGCCTCGAGCCTTATGGATGTGATCGTACCATTATGTCATGACTTTCGAGTTGTTTGAAGTTAACTGCTTATTTTATTAGAAAAATGTCTGGACTTTTGGGACAGAGCCAGTGTGTCTCAAATTTCATGTGTTGTGAATAATGGATGGCTTTTCTCTCCCTCTAAATACACCTCGCATAGATTTTATTGATACTCACCAGATTTGCAATCTGGAGTGCCCTCGATTCGGCACAGATGTCTGGTTCTAGTCCTCTTCCGTTGTCATGGGAGTCTACCTAGTGATGCTCCATCAGCCTGTAACCCTGAGCTTTTAATATCCAGCCCCAAAGGAAACTCATACTATAGTCTCAAAGCCTCCCAGCTACTGTGTCTGGCACTCCCGAGTCCTGTGGGCTTTTCCTTCTCCTCTCCAGGGATCCAGCACTGAAATAGTTTCCAGGCCATGCAAGACAGGCAAACACATTATTCTGGATCAAAACAACCTGCTTTCTTTTATTCCAGGATCTTTCTGTAAATCACTAACATCTGTCAGTAACATGAAACCTGCAGGCTTTATGAAAAGGATTTCCGTGAGGACTCTTGTAGCCTCTACTTCTCACTGATCTGACATAATTTAACCTGGGCACTGCTCTGCATCTATTTACCTTGAAGTTTTGATATATTGTTTACAGGCTATTTTTGGAGCCACTGTGGGGGAAATTGCCCATGTGCAGTACATTGCTCAGGACGACCATGTGTTTTTAGTGAAGCTTCAAACAAAGCCGTGCAATGGATGCTAATGTGAGGAATCTCTCTCTCCCTTTCTCCTCACTCCTTGCATCCTGAGCCAGGCAGGCAGCCGGTTGTGTGTGTGTGTGTGTGTGTGTGTGTGTGTGTGTGTGTGTGTGTGTGCCAGCCACACTCTGGAGGAGAGGAGAGGCTGCATACAAACGTGCTCTCTGGCTGCCTGTCAGAACAATGGTAAACAGCACACCTGTCGGCTCTTGGCAATCAGAGACGGTTAAAATGACTAACATTGTTTTCCAGGCTTTCTTTCCTTGATGAGCATGTCACCTGCTACAATTCTTTCTCCTTTGGTTCTACAAAGGCTTAAATTTCCCCCTAAAGGTACCAAAGGGAATGGAAACAGTTTTACTGCTGGTGCTAATAAAACAGCTTCCTTTAGGGAAGGTAAGTTTTCTTGTAGGACACGATTCATAGCTGTTTCCCCACTCCCTTTCCCTACCCTGGTCCCCTTCAGCCTCCCAGGCAGCTGACAGGAGTCCTCTCTCTTCTAATCTCTGCTCTGCATCTGCAAGCGTTTCCCACTCTGGCTTCCTAGAGGCAATCCAAAAGCCCCTTCAGCTAATGGCTCATTTAGCGATCAATTTGTCAAATAATGTTCACAGATGTTTTTCTGATGGAGCAGCATGCAGGGCAGGTAATGACTGAGTGAGTGATCACTTGTGATAGGTGACAGGATCAAGGCACTCCCTGCCTCACCACATGGCTCAGAGGTTGAGGTTGCTGGTCAACCCTCAGTGAGGACAAATTTCGTTTTATTTTTCAAACATTCAAAGAGCCCTGTGATTCCATTTCAGCTGAGACCTGGGCTGGCAACTTAATCAGTTCCACACTGGAAGAGCCACACTGGTATGATGTGTAGGTTCAATTTAAAGCAGCATCGCTTTTGACTGAGCTTCCTAGTTTGTGAGCTTTGATCAGAACTCTGCGGCTTGGTACAGAAAAGGCACACAAAATATTATACACGCAATAACATCAGAGTTGCTTCAAACAGTCTTGATACCTGTTGACATTTTTCAGCTTCAAACACACTTTAGAATCAGTCCAAAGAGACATGGGTTTTATAAGAAACATGGGAAGCTTTGTGGCCATTAATCTACAATGATCTGTCAAAGGTCTAGAAGAATGGAATCCAGCTGAACTTGGCCTAAGCCAGGCTGGGACCGTCAGCCAAGCAGCCTAAGATTCCCAAAGCAGTACTAACTACACTTTCGTTCATGGCCTTGAATTGTTTCCATCAGCTTGAAAAGCGTTATAAAACCTACAATCAAGTTAGTTTCTGGGGCATTGTGTTTTGAATACCGTTTAATAGGGTGTGACAAAACCTCATACTTTTTCCACATGTTTTTACACTGTAGGCAGATCTTACGGGGTGCTGGGCACAGTACCAAGTGCTGTGAACAGTACTGGAAGCTGTGGAATTAGCCTGAAAGGAGCAGTCACAGACAGCTGGAAAGCTCAGAGGATGAGGAGAATTTTAAATTTACTCCTTACCAGATTCTCTATCCTTTACTTCCAACCCAGTTTGGAATTGGCCAGAGATAAACAAATCTAATTATTTCATATGCAAAGAAGGAAATCTTGTCTCTGAATAGAAAAGATGAGCTTGAATACAGATGGATGGAAGACATTTAATGAGAACATTAATAAGCAGAGATGGGCTGGATATCCGCAGCTGCGGGTGTTGTGGAGTAAGGATTTCTGTTCCCTTTTGATGAGCAGAAATTGAACGGCTCTTCCAACTTGATGCCCCAAACCTTTTTTTTTTTTTTTCTCCTCAAATGAGCAGGCTCATTTATTTTAATGAGAGTTTTTGACTGAGGAGAGAATGCGGCTTAGCTGTGCAACTGCTCTTAATCCATTTCCTGCTGTCTGAGTTGTCTCTTTTTGTGGGTGTGCTGTCTTCTAACGCTGTATTGGATGGCTCAGGAACAGGCTGGCCCAGTGCTTGTTAAAACTGCTAAATTTGCATACTCTGGTCATTTCCTTGATTGGCATGCTTGTGACAGGGGTGTTTTCGGTGACTCACAGAGAAAGGGACTGCTCAGCTCTCATGCGTCACATTCCTAGAACAGGTGACCCAGCGACCATCAAGATGTTTGTGAGTTGTTCCAGCTCCCGGTATTCTGCTCAGAACAGGAATAGTGAACTCTCTTCTCCCACGTTTTGTCTGAAAGCAGAGTAAGAAATAGTTTCTCTTCTCCCACGTTTTGTCTGAAAGCAGAGTAAGAAATAGTTATGGTGGTGTCTCCTTAGTCTGACCGCTGTGTGCAGGAGACCAGGAGGTTGTAATTCTTCATTAGCTTAGATGTTGAAGTTCTCCCTTGGATGTTTGACTAGGATGTGTGACTAACTTCTCCTAAGCAAACCGATTTGCCATTCTTTCGACTCATTTATTGAGTACTGCACTAACACTTAGAGGATATTTAATTCATTTCTCAAAATGGGTCTATGTGTTTGGTGGGGGTGTTCTTATTTTATAAGTGAAGTATCTAAAGGTTGGCAAGATGAGAAAAAACTTGCCAAAAAGCAGTGATTGGAGCTGAAATCTCTGAAATTCATGTTGCTATAATTTTTAATTAAAAGTATCTTGTTAGATGGAAGGCAGAATCTCACCAGGTTCTACCCACAGACAAAGAATTATAGGCAACTAAGGAATGCTGAGTGGAAGAAATAGTATTCCCAAGTGATGAGCCCACTAATTGGTTATCCAATACCAAGTGATGAGCCAGAAATCATATATATATATATATATAGTAATACATACATATATACAAGTAATATTATATGGACAGAGCTGATTATGTTAACATAATATTTGAGTGTACATATGCACATACATACTGTACAGGAATTGAACTTGAATTCCTCTACATTGCATGTATTAGATTATTTCTGAACTCTTTTTCTTTTTTGTAAGACAGAGTCTCTCTATGTAGCCTAGGCTGACCTTGAACTCTGGATTCTACCATCTCAGAATCCAAGTACTGGGATTATTCATAAACATGAATTTCTGAGCCTTTAGCTCAGTCTTGACTTTATAACATAGTGATTAGAAAACCAAGATTTTGAGCGCTGGAGAGATAGCCTAGTGCAGAGGACCTGGGCTCAGTTTCCAGCATCCACACAAGGTGACTAACAACTGACCTATAACTCCAATTCCAGAATAGCTGATAATGCTTAGCCTCTGAAGGGACCTGTATCAATGTGTTGCACAGAAACTCATACAGCCACACAGTACACATTTAAAAAATGAATCTTTAAAATAAAGAAAATAATTGAATATCTTTAAATTTTCTCAGTCATTGAAATTTGTGTATTCTTAATAATTCAGTAAGAAATATTCTTGTTGTTTGGTTTATCTTCATTTAAACTTTCAAGGATTTCTTACTGGGGTACAAAATCAGTCATTGCAAATATGTTTTTCTATTTTTCTCCATATTTATTTATTTATTTAAACAGGCCATTCATGATGCTGAATTTTTGGGTAAATGAGCTAGCTGATTGTAGAGTTTTTGTTTTCTATTTAGTCTTCAGGTTGGACTTTTCTATACTCTTTATAATGTCTCCTATAGTTTATTTTAATAGTTCATTGGTTTTGTTTTTATTTTAAATGATTTTCAATCTATAATTAATTTTTGTAATAATAAATTTATAAGATTTAAAAAATGCTCAGAAAAATGTTTAGAGTTTTCTTCACTGACACAGCATAGAAGAGGGCATTGACTTTTCACCATGAAATATGATATTAGCTGTGAGATCCTGTAGAGGATTTCCAACCAGGAAGTGGGCTATCTTTTCAATTCCAGGTTACTGAGAACTTTCCCATGACTGGTGGTTGAATCTTGTAATTTTCTATTTTATGCGTATGTTAAGAAAATGATATATACTTTATATTTTTATTCTCTTAATATAATGCATTGCAGAGTTTGACTTTTTAAAAGGGTAAACTATCATTGCATTCCTGGTACCCTTTTACATCCCACTATATCATGCCATATAAGTGTGTGTGTGTTCATAAACCCAGGTTACTAATATTAAGGATTTTACATTTATGTTTATGAGATATTTTTGTCTATAGTTCATTTTTTTTGAAATTCATTTGTCTAATTTTTGGTTTAAGTCACAATTTGTAAATATATTTTTACCTTTATTTTCTGAAAGATGATGTGTAAGATTGCCATTAATCTTTCCTTAAACATTTCATAGACATTACTAGCAAAGTTCTATGTGAATTTTTCTTCTGAGAATGTTCCCAATCACCCAGTTTGAGTCTTTTTGTTGAATTCAGTTCTGATCACAAGCAAGCAAGGAGTAGCTCTTCTAGTTTTGACAAACTTGGGTGCTTATGGGCTGGGCTAAGAAATCCAAAACCTTACAGCTCAAAATCCTGAGCATTGCAGAATATTTGTTTAACTACACAAAGATGCGTTGCATGTGTTTAATTATGTCAACATGTGTTGTTGTTTCACCTTGCCTGCCTAAGGCACCTGAATGGTCCAATGAAAAGCTGAACAGCCAATAGTAAGGGAGGAGGTATAGACAGACCTTCCAGGCTGGGGAGTAAATAGGAGGAATTTAAGCTTGAAGAAGAAAGAAAAGGAGATAGCAGGGATGTGCCAGGGGCCAGCCAGACACAGAGGAAGCAGGAAAGTAGGACATGCAGAATGAAAGACAGGTTAAAAAACCCCAGAGGCAAAACATAGATGAATAGAAACTGGTTAAATTAGTTAAAAGAGCCAATGAGACAAGTCTAAGCCAAGGCCGAACATTCATGATTAACAATAAGTCTCTGTGTCTTTATTCTTTGGTGGCCCAAAGAAAATGCCAACTGTAGCTGAATACTAGAAACTTGTCACTCCTGGCTTCAAAGGCCAGTATCCCACAAATCTAGTGCAAAGAGGCTCATTGCTTTGGGCAGCTAGTGCAATTCTCAGTTCTTCACAGCAGCCAGGAGTGCTGTGGCCAGCACCAGTTGGTGTTATAGTAACCTTGGTATCAGGGCCATGGTTTCCAAGCGCTGTAATATAGCTCTGGGGCCAAGGGACTTGCTTCCTGGCACTTGTCTAGTGACATGGGCCTGCAGTCTCTCAGTTTTGGTGTCATAGTCTTCCACGTTCCAGATACATCATTTTCCCTGTCTTCTTGCCTTGCTTCCAGCATCCTTTGTCTCTCTGGCAGTTTCTCATGCCTTTGCGTCTTGCAGTGTCAGACCCTCGTTGCTCTCTGGTACTCTTGAGCCACCTTTTGGCCTTTGCTGCTGCTGTCGCTGCTATTGCTACTGTTGCTGGGTTTTTATTTTTTGTTTGTTTGTTTGTTTTTTGTTTTTTTCCTGGTCCAGAGCTCAGCCTACTCTACCTATGAAAAAGATCACAAATAGGCAACAAAAGTACTAGGAAACTTTTCATAAGGAATATTGTTGCAATGCCAGTGGAGGAGAACAGGAAGACATGTTCCAACTGGCTCAAAAGTAAGCTTGGTTATATAGCCAGAAAGAGGGGTGTAGTATGACTGCATTATGCAAATCAAGAGTCGTATGTTCACCAATGACTACACAGGATCGGTTTCTACCAATCACAGCCCTTACATAGGGTTATTCCTAGGCCTCAGCCTTGTACTGATCACAGACTTCCTGCTGAGTTATTAACTTAAGATCTCCTCTCCTTGCCTGAGTGAGAACAGCTGTGGGTAGAGCAGGGTCAACTACAGTTTACCCAGGCACAGGCTGTCTGGAGTGGCCATGACTAGAACAAAGATTTCTGGAGCATGACTTGTGGCTTCAGTTGTAATGTTCCTTTTAGCTGGAGTGATAGATTCCTTAAAGGGCTAGTGGATGATTTAAGATAGCTAGGCTGTGTTGGACATGGTCTGATTGTTTGGCAAGAGACTTCTTGGCCAGTGGGTTTCTACTTGATGCAATGAGATGGGGGAAGGGATATGCCACTCAATCAGTTAAATAACTCATTCAGTTCAAAATAGTCAAAGGAGAAAAAATGAAGGCGTATATGTCATAATCAAGAGACAAAGTGGCAGGTTTGAGAAAGGAGCTCGTACAAAATTATCTGCTAGGATGGACTTTATAGGGAGAGAGCCTGATGCTCATGGGGTGTTGCAGTCAAATCTTGAAGGGGGAGAGCAATTAGGGTGGATAGAGCATTACATCAGAGGTAATATGATCGTGGACTTGAAGGGAGAGAGAGACTTTCTTTCCATTTCCTTAGGAGAAATAGTTTAAAGCAGAAGAGGGAAGATAGTTGCCAAACACAAAGTGAGGTGGCAAAGTGTGAAGGGAGACTGAAGGGCAGAGACGTAGTCTTCAGAGAAGCTCCCCAAGCAAAGCACAGTTTCTGAGTTTATAGATGTCTAGACGCTGGCAGGAAATTGTATGCCACATGACACAGTCTGACCCAGCTTAAGTGACCAGAAGCCAGGGACTGGGTAAGACCATCTTGTAGCTGTATCTTCCCCTGGAGATCTGAGACCTGTGTACTCTAGGCTTCACAGCAGGGGCCTGTCAGCAGCCGGGGTTGTAGTTTGAGGGTCTGTGATCTAACAGCATATATACATCAAGGAATTAACATGTTATTAACATTCCAGAGCAGTTCCATTCTTGCAGTGGCCACAGGGAGGGCTGAATCCTCCTGACCTGCGTTAGAAGGATTTTCCTTTAATAGAGCTACTCATGTTTTCAACTTATTCTATGTCAGTTTGGAACTTATTTTTTTTAACAAGGAATTAATACATTTGCATGATCTGTTGTGGTGATTTCTTATCTGTGTCCCCCAATAAAGTTTATCTGAGGATCAGAGGAAAAAGTCAGCCACTATATTAGACACAGAAGTCAGGCAATGGTAGCACATGCCTTTAATCCTATCACTTGGGAGGCAGGGATCTGTTCAAGGCCACACTGGGAACAGAGCCAGGCCTGGTGGCACATACCTTAAATCCCGGCACTAACCATAAAGGTCTGGAGATCTGTACAGACAGACAGGAAGTGACAGAGCTGAATTGGAAGAGGAAGTGATGTAGTTGGATAGAGAGGAAATGTGTTAGCAGAACAGAAAGGAATACAGGCATACAGGAGAAAGGTCTCTTTGGAAGCTGCAGAGTTGGTGAGGTGAGGTTGGCTTGTGACTTGTCCTGTTCCTTGAGACTCTCATCTTTAACTCCAATTTCTGGCTTTTTTTTTTTTTATTAATAAGACCATTTAGCAATTTATCTTTTAATAAATGCTGGATTTCAAGTGATAGCTCTTTCAACAAAAAACCATTTGCTTGCTTGCTTCCTTCCTTCCTCTCTCTCTCTCTCTCTCTCTCTCTCTCTCTCTCTCTCTTTCTCTCTCTTTTTCTTTTTCTCTTTTTCCTTCAATGGTCAGGTTGAGCTGATAGCCAATTTTATAAATAAGTCCAAGAAAACAGGGTTTGGCTTTCCTCATTATCTGCACCTGGTCCTCATCAAAAGGCTGAGAATCGATCCCCTCTCCCCATACGACTTGTTTTAGAAAACAGAGAGCAACGAGCCAGGCTTCATTGATTTCTGTTCTATTTATTATTTTTGCTCTACTAATGATATATTTAGTTTGCTCTTTCTTCTTTTCCAACTTCTTAAGGTAGGGCATAATATTATAGTTTTCTTCTTAAAATTATGCATTTCTTTCCAACCACTATTTCAGGAGCATACTACAAGTTGATATATATTTTCATTATCATTCAATTATATTTTCATTCATTATGACTCGGGTTTTTTTTTGACTTCTTCATTGGTCCTTAGTTAGTTAGCCATATGTAGTTTAGGAACTGGGGAGATGGCTTGGTGGGAGGTGTTTGTTATGCAAGTGAGGACATATGTTGTATAAGTAATTTGAATTAAAAACTCCACCACCTCTGTAAAATGAAGACATTACTGAGAATGCCTATAACCCAGTGTTGTACAGGGAGGCAGGTAGCTCCTGAGAACTTGTCAGCCAGCAGCCTGACTGAAATGGTGAGCTCCAGGTTCATGAGAAACCTATTCTCAAGGAATAAACTAGAAAGCAATAGAGGAAGATACTCCCAGCATCCTCCTTCGCCTCTACATGCATGCATATGTATATATACCCAACTCACATACACACACACACACACACACACACACACACACACACACACACACACATATATATATATATATATATATATATATATATATATATATAGAGAGAGAGTTTAATTTTGGAATGTTTGAGAAATCATATTGTTATTCATTTCCTATTTGTTCTATTAATATTAGATTTGCATGCTGCAAGATTTCAAATGACTTTATTGTACTATTGATGCTCAGCCTGTGCTAACTTCATCTTTTATATGAACTTGGAGAGAATGTTGTTCAATATGGTTTTCTGTAAATACCAACCAAATTAACTAGGTGATGGTGTTTTTCAGGTGTTTTATATCCTCATTACTGTTAGCAATATTTTTTTTGTATCAATTACTAAAAAATCACTTTTTAAGTTTCCAACTATAGTTGCAGATCTTTTTCTGTGCTTCACTTTAATTTTCTGATTATTGTGATTATTTCATGGAGTTTGAACCTCTGTTATGGGGAGTATATGCATGCATTTTGTTTTCTTGCTACATTGATATTAATATATATGAGATATTAATTATAAGTATGAAACATTCCCTCTGCATCTCCAGTAATCCTGTCTTAGCATCTACCTTATTAATATTAATACAGGCCCACTTTTTAAAAATGCTTTCTATTTATATGGGATATCTTTATATCATTTTATTTAAAATTCATCTTTGTTTAATAAATCATAGACTATAGAGTATCCAGACATGTAGGTATTAATCATTCATTTATGGTCCATGATTAAACTCATTACTATTTACTTTCCAACTTTTATTTTTTAAAACAGGTACTACTTCAGCCGTATTTTAAGTTGCAGCCAGGAAAGGGTGATGAATCTGTTGAGAGAGCATGGCATTTCCTCTGTCTTGGTGTTTGGAGAAATGGTCTGTTGGCGCAGCCAGCACTGGTAGGGGTAAAGAAAAAAGTTAAAGAAATGTGCTATATGAACTTTGGAGAAATGGAAAAGTTTTATTCCAATGCAGTGAGCTAAGAGACAAGATCTTGTTTGGGGGAGAGTTAAATTTATATAAAGTAAATAAATTAAAGAGATAGAACTTTATTGGTGAAATTATTAAGGCCACTCCACGTAGTTAAAAGGGAGGTTTATTTTGTGGGGTAACTTACAAATGAAGGGGTAGGTTGCAGGGTCTGGCAAAGGTATAGCGCAGTCTGAAAGTGTTCTCTGGAGAACTCTGCTCTGTCTCCCTCCAGCGTCCAGGGTCCCGGAACCAAGAAAGCACAACCTCCTCTGGATCCTCAGTCTTCTGCTCCCTCCTCTGCCCCGCCTTGTGGGCGTGACCATTACCGAAGCCTCAATGGGGGTTGGAACTTCCAGGCCAATGCTGGTATGACTATCCACTACATCTCCCCCTTTTGTCTAAATAAGAAAGTTCTAACCTAATACAAGACTATATACAAAGAGATGGTTATCAAATATTGTCCAGGAGTAATGAAGGATAATGACCTAGATAAGTTGGAATTACAATAAGTGCAAACAATATCAAGCAAAAAACACATAGTAAAATCCAGGGAAGTCTAGGGCATGGGTAGGTGGTGTGTTACAAAGATCATTCCAAAAGGTGTCCTATCCTAAAGAACCTAAGTCTATTACTTAATATATTCTATCTAAGATATTATATATGTATATATACTCAATTCCAATCAGCCTTTTATGCAGTCCTGCTGGGGACAGCCACTAGGAAACCTAGTGGGCTTCAACATTTCTTTTATGAGGGGCACATGTGAATGGTACACAATACTGCTAGAGACAGAGGTAAATACTCTGGGTTGATACTTGATGGGAAAGTCAGTTTCTTTGGCTACGTTGCTGTTTTGTGGTCCTGTTCATGAGTTCGATACTGTTCCCACTAGTAACAGAAGCTGCTTGGGAACGCACAATCAAGTGAACTTTGAAATTATGTCAGAGTGGGGACTTTGAGTCAACTGATTATGAAAAGTTCTTGTATGTCCAAAAAGAAGGCTGATGTGCCAACATAGGATGCCATTGGCTGGGTTCATGACTTCAGTTGTATTTGTATTGTCCGTGATGATTTTTCTGGTGATGATATTGACAGGCCACAATATGAAGTACTAAAGAGGCATAAATAAGCAAGTGGGTAAGTAACCAGTGGCAGAATTAGAGTTGACAGCTGTCACAATGAAAGGACAAGCCATCTGCAGTCAACGGCATTCTCCCAGGCTAAGATGAGAACGTAGAAAAGGCTAGAGCAGTGGTTTGGAGGAAGAAGACTTGAAAAGAGACAATGAGCTGATATTTCTTCTCTGATATGAATATTGATGGGATCTTTACAATCTCTTAATACCTCTGAGTTCTGACAATTCCTCGGCTACTGGGGATATGACCCTGTCCTATTTCATAGACTTTAAGGTGCAGCTTAGATAAAGTATATGCCAGAAGTTTGGTGGGGTAGAGCTGCACTCATCTGCTGTGCTTTGGCCACACCTGTGTGGTGGTTGGTGCTCAAACGAGAATGAGGCAAAACTCCCACCGCTGAAGGGAGAGCAGTTTTCTGCTTCTGAAAGTATGGCAATCGTGTATGCCTTTTTGAAGAAAGACAGCTAGGAGACAGTATGAAGAGGAAAGCAGAAACCATGAAAACACTTCTCTCTCTGAAACAGCCATTTTCTCAGGATGTGATCACACGATCCAGGCTGGCCTCGAACCTGTGGCTGATCTAATAAACTACTTAGCATGTGTATGTGTACGGGTTTTCATTCTAGTGCTCTGGATAATCCTGACTGGTACAGAATCGCTTTCTTTCTTCTTTCTCATAAGTTCTTCCACCCAACTGTCAAGCTTTGTCTTGCTGTTGTTGTTATATTGCTCAGGTCACTTTGTATTCTATAATCAAAGTTCCCACAGTTGCTTAGTCTCGGTTCTATATAGTGTCAACTATATCTTGTTTTGAATACATCTCTAGGATAAAACACACACACACACACACACACACACACACTCACACACACTCACACACTTGTTCGGAGGAACCACAGACATGCTTACACATCAGGGAGAAACCCAGGCAAATGCGTCTTAAAGGACCAATATCTTGAAAACAATAAGCTGTGTAAGACCAGCACCCCAAAGCACTTGGCTAAATTATTAAGATACAAAGGGGCTAAGAAAGATGCACCTTTGGGAGGGGGGTGTAAAAGAACACAATTGTAGCTCATGATATGACAAGGAGGAAGGTCTCCAGCAAGCACTGTAGTTCATCACTTAAGGACATCACAAAGTCGCATCCTAGAAATGAAGGGAACCTACTGGAGATGACAGTGGAGCTTGGTCAGACTCAGACTAGATCAAAATAGAAGCCATGTCCTCTTCACCAGCGACCAGGGAAGTGCCTGGAGCAGGCCCTGTCAGAGCAGCTCTGCTCTCCCACTGTTATTCATGTATGGTTTAGAAGTAATGCAGCTGCCTCCTAAGATAGGCATATGCATCACAAAGCACAGTCTGGAAAACTAGTGGTAAAAATAGATTTAGATGTCCTGCCCGGCTAGGGTGATGGGCAAACACAGATGATAACAAAATTGTTGTTAATATATTCAGAAAAACACATCAAGATGGAAATTTACCAGGAAACAAGACATTGTTATATTAAAAACAACAACAACAACAATCAAATAGAAAGTATAAAACTAACGACTTCTCAGATAAAGGAGTAATCCATAATCTCTGGGTCTGAGCTCTGTATCAGTCCTCTCCCATCTTTAATGGGAAGCCATGTTTCTTTTAACCAATTTTCCATTACGTTTTTCCCAGTGATCTTCTCTGTGAAAAGAATAAATACTCTGATGTATTTTGAGATAGTCCCAGCTAAGCATAAAGTGTATCAGACTTGTGAAACTTCATTATCTTATGGGAGGAAAATTAACAATTTCATATGACTTGATTGAATATGTGGTTGAGAGCTATTTTCTTTACAATTATCTTTAGCATTTCTGAAGTAATGGTGGCACTTCTAAATTGTCCTTTAAAAGGGCCATCTTCCATTTGTGCAATTGTGTATTTTATTATTTCTCAAATAAAGGGGTAATTTTGATCTAATCATAGACTGGGCTTTCCAATTTTATTTTTTGAATATAAACATTTCTAAGGTGACAGTACCATATTTAAGAAATTTGCAAAAAAGCTAAATTACATATTTTAAGTTTGTTGAAAATCCAGTATTATCTTCTGATGTCTGTTTTCCATGTCAAACATAAAGAAAAACATATCTCACTATGATATCACTATATTGACGTCTTCAGTTATCACACAAAAGTATCATTGACTTTCATATTAGTTTTCTGTTGCTAGGAGAAAATGCCCCTACAAAAAGCAAGTTAGGGAAAAAAATAGCTTTTGGCTTATCGTTTTTTGAGGGGCTATAGTTCATCATGGTGGGGAGGGCAGGAGGCAGGGGTGTGAGGCTAGCCACACAGGAAGCAGACTGGTCACATTTCATCCACATGCAGGAAGGAGGGGGAGGTGGGAGGGGAGGAAGAGAGAATAAACAGGAAGGGGAGGGAAAGTATACAAACTCAAAGTTTCCCCTGAGTGACATACTTCCTCCAGCGAGCCTCCACTTCCTACAGGTTCCATAACCTTCCTAAACAGCAGTGCCAACTGGAGACAAGGTATACAAATACATGAGCCCCCCTCCCCAACTCCCATTGGGAGCATTTCTTGTTCAAACCTCAACAACTACTTAATCGAATGCATTCATTCAGACATCAGGCTCTGAGTAACTGCTGCAATCATGTTCTCATGCTGGAGAAATTACAAATCTAGTGGTAGAGGCAGGCATCTTTCATCTTAAGAAGACATCCAAGGCAGTATGAGTCTGAGCATGAATTTCTTATCTCCTGGAGGTTGAGTAAAGGTTTGGGAAAGCTCTGTGTTCTACGCTGTCTTCCTCCCTCATCCAAGGGTCTTCCCAGCCCTTGCTCTTTCCTGGGGCTACTTCTTTGTGATGCTCTGCTCAGGGGTGAAGAAGGCTGAGTGCAGATATCTCCTTCTAAAGCCCTCAGCTTTGAGTTGCTCATACCTAGGGTAGGAAGAGACAAGGAACTGTCGAAGGAAAACCAAATTTCAGACTGAGCATACACAACAGTGGGCATTCTCAGGCTCTAGTGCATACCAAGAATAAAGGAAGGGTTTAATAACATGTAGGTTGTGTGGCACTGGATGACTGTCAGAAATGATTGCTATCTAGCTGGGCTGAGGGTACATACAAGTTTCCCCCCGGGTGAGGGTGAAACTGCTTGTCTAGGTGAAAACCTCTCCCCAAGAGTTAAGTTTTTCTTACCAGCTGGAAGAACTCGGCTTTTGGAAACAAAATAATAGATAAACTATATGGTGATACCCAAAGATGTGATAATTCCTAAAAATGTTACGTCCTTATTTGGTAAAGTAGGGTGTGGAGGTAAGAAGGCAGCAGTATTGGTAGCTGGTAGGTAATGTAAGCGAAAATTTTGATGCTTTCAAATGCCAAGTCCTTCAAATACAAAGGAAAGATGAAAACACATACATAGGCTTTAAAATGTAATGTCATCCAGCATGTCTTTCCTCCTTTGATAGGCCATCCGCTTTCAGTGTTGCCTTAAAAAGAGTTGAGGGCCTACAGAGACAGCTCAGCAATTAAGATCACTTGCTCCTCTTACAGAGGACCTGGGTTCAGTTCCTAGCACCTACATGGTGGCTCACTACTGCCTGTAACTCCAGCTCCAGGTCATCTGGTGCCCTCTTCTGGTATCTGGGCACATAGTGTGCATGTGGTGCATGTACAACCTTACATACTTTACAAACAAAGTATATTAAATATAAAAAGAATTTAATTTGAACTTGTATTTCTTTGGATAAAGTAGGAAAATACTTCATGGGTGATGTGTATATATAAGTAAATATATGTTCAAATGCATTTGCTTGACTGGAGCAGAAAGATGAGGATTTGTTAATGACAAATGAGAAAAACTGGTCAAAACAATTTTTGAGAGTTTTCAATACTAAAATATTAGAATTTTAAAGTGTTTTTCTATGAATAAACACTTCTGTGTCTTTACATGTATCACCTCAATTTTAAAAAGGCAGCTGTAGCCAGGTGCATTTACACACAGGTGTCACCTCAAACTCTGGAGGCAGAGGCACAAGTTCAAGGACAGCCTGGGCTACATAGCAACAACCTCAGAAAATGAAAACAAAGATTTATCTTGAGAAGAAGCTTCTTGTAGCTTCTTGAGGCTGGCCTCAAACTCCCTATAGAGCTGAGGATGCCTTTGAACTAATCCTCCTGCCTCTTCCTCCTCCTCCTCCTCTTCCTCCTCCTCCTTCTCCTCCTCTTCCTCCTTCTCCTCCTTCTCTTCCTCCTCCTCCTCCTCCTCCTCCTTCTTCTCTTCCTCCTCCTTCTCCTCCTTCTCTTCTCCTCCTCTTCCTCCTCCTCCTTCTCCTTCTCTTCCTCCTCCTCTTCCTCCTCCTCTTCCTCCTCCTCCTCCTTCTCCTCCTTCTCCTCCTTCTCTTCCTCCTCCTCCTCCTCCTTCTCTTCTCCTCCTCCTTCCTCCTCCTTCTCCTCCTCCTCTTCCTCCTCCTCCTTCTCTCCTCCTCCTCCTCTCTTCTCCTCCTCCTCTTCCTTCTCCTCTCCTCCTCCTCTCCTCCTCCTCCTTTCCTTCCTCCTCCTTCTCCTCCTCCTCCTCCTCCTCCCTCCTCCTCCCTCCTCCTCCTTCTCCTCCTCCTCCTCCTTCTCGCCTCCTCCTTCCTCCTCCTCCTCCTCCTCCTCCTCTCCTCTTTCCTCCTCCTCCTTCTCCTCCTCCTCCTCCTCCTCCTCCTCCTCCTTCTCCTCCTCCTCCTCCTCCTCCTCTCCTCCTCCTCCTCCTCTTCCTTCTCCTCCTCCTCCTCCTCCTCCTCCTCCTCCTTCTCCTCCTCCTCCTTCCTCCTCTCCTTCTCCTCCTCTTCCTCCTCCTTCTCCTCCTCCTCCTCCTCCTCTTCCTCCTCCTCCTCTCCTCCTCCTCCTCCTCCTTTCCTCCTCCTCCTCCTCCTCCTTCTCCTTCTCCTCCTCCTCTTCCTCCTCCTCCTCCTTCGCCTCCTCCTCCTTCTCCTCCTCCTCCTCCTCTCCTCCTCTCCTCCTTCTCCTCCTCCTCCTCCTCCTTCTCCTCCTCCTCCTCCTCTCTTCCTCCTCCTCCTCCTTCGCCTCCTCCTCCTTCCTCCTCCTCCTCCTCCTCCTCCTCCTCCTCCTCTTCCTCCTCCTCCTCCTTCGCCTCCTCCTCCTCCTCCTCCTTCTCCTCCTCCTCCTCCTCCTCCTCCTCCTCCTCCTCCTCCTCCTCCTCCTCCTCCTCCTCCTCCTCCTCCTCCTCCTTCTGAGTTTTGGGATTATAGGCACGAGCCCCCTCACACAGCTGTTTTTGTTTGTTTTGTTTTTAAAGCTACTTAGAGAGGTCAAGGCCAGCTGGGACTATAGGTGAGACCCGTCTCAAAGGCAAACAAAGAGAATCCCACCTTTTCAGATGCTAGAACTGAGCTAAGCTGAGCTTCCCAAGCCACAGGTCAGTGTGGCCGTGCTATTTCTCAAGTCTAGTTTCTATTTTTGATGCTCCCAAGGGAAGTTATCTAGATATTGGGATTGGTCAAGCCGTGGGGATGCTATGAAAAGGAGGGGGCTATCTGATCTTCTAGAGTTGCACTGTCTGACTTCTTGTAGACAGCTGATTTGGATAATCACAACTCTGTCAAACTGATTTGTAAATCCTTAAATTTTATATACACTCCTTAACAAATTCATATTTGCATGTTTGGCTTTTGTTTTCTGTTTTTCTGTTATCAATTATACATAATTATAGATATGAATTACCATACATATGTATGATACTAGGTTTCTTTTTGGCCTATTAATGCATGTGTACAGTGGATTTTGATCATCTCCCATTTCTCTCTCTTGTCCTCTCCTATTGATCCTTTTCATCCTAGCTACCCTCATTCTACTCTCCCTCCCTCCCTCCCTCCCTCCCTCCCTCCCTCCCTCCTCCTCCCTAACCAACAAGTTTAATCAGGATCATGCGAGAGGGGTTATTTACAGGAGAATGGACAATTTACCAGGTGCTTCATCACTGAAGTAAGACTCCATTCCTCCTCCAACAACAATTAACTACCCATAAGTCCTCAGGGAGGGCCGGGGCCTCAGGAGGCCCTCCCTCCTTTGGAACAGGAAGTCGACCCATCCCTTCTAGCACAAGTACTCACAGCTGCTGTGGGTTCAAGAGTCTGATGGTGTTCTATGTTCAGAAATCAGTGTTGCAGGCTGATCCCACCCCTTCCTTCAGCTCTCACATTCTTTCTGCTCTCCTCTTAAAATTGTCCCCTGAGCCGTAGAGAGGGTGCTACAGATGTCCCATTTAGGGTTGAGAATTTCACAGGGCTTTGGCAAGTTATGAGTCTCTGTGGTAACTGCTGCCCAAGGCAAGAAGGTTTGTCTTGTTTTTTGTTTTTATGTCATTGTTTCACAAAGCACCAGCCTATGGGGATAAACATAAGTACTTGGAAGGTAATCTGATCTCGCCAGTTTAGAAAAGCAGCAGCAGTAGCTATCCCACTAAGACCTATTCCCTTCTCGGCCACAGATTTACAGTGCCGGATGGAACTGTTTCCCATGCAGCAGGCCTGAAATTCAGTAAGAAGTGGTTGGTTGCCCACATCACAGCTATGCCACTATTGTTACCAGTGAACACACCATGCCCGGCTGATCCTAAGTACAGCATGTGAGGTTCATAACTGAGTAAGACGTGATGGTGATTCTCTCCTAGAGGCCTGTTCTGACATTATGAAAATTCGTCAGCAGGTAAGAAGCTTCTAGACCAAGGCCAGTTCAACTTGAGTTCCCTGTCTTTCAACCAAGATTATATGGCATCTTCAGCAATATTTGATTGCTGTATATTTTTGAAGGAAAGCATAGCCTTCACTCACTTTGAATTCCCATATCCCAGACTATCCTTGAATTTACAGTGATTCTCCTGGCTCAGCCTTCAAGTGTTAGGATTATAGGCTTCAGATATTATAACTAGCTAATGGATATATTCTTAGTAAGTACTATTTGAAAAGCAGAAATTAACAATATGATTGGTATCTATATTCAGTGTTGGCTGTCTCACATCACTCAATTTTCTGTTAAACATAGTTATTTATTTTCTGGGCTTATTATTATCTCTGGCTGAACATTGAAAACTATTGTAGAATCTGTATTCTATATTCATTACTTTTCTGTTTCTGTGATAAAACTCTGTGACTGAGGCAACTTATAGAATGAAAGGTTTATTTGACTTCTAGTTCCAGAATCTGTCATGGCAGGGAGGCATGGCAGCAAGCAGAGTCTTGGCTATAGTACAAGCTGAGGCTAATGTCTTAAATCACAAGCAGGAAGCAAAGAGAGCAAACTGGGAATGGCCTATGGCTTTAAAACTAACCTCCATGACATACTTCCTCCATCAAGGCCTAAACTGTTTAAGTCTCCCTAAACAGTACCACCTACTGAGGAAGACACATCCAAATGCCAGAGCCTATGGTGATACTCTTATTAAAACCACCACAGCTTTTGAGCATCATTGTCCATTTAATTTCTGCAGGTGAGTCTAACATGTATCAAAAGTTGAGAATCATGGCCCTATCTGTGAGCTAGAGGTAACCTTTATATCATGACTCAAGATTTGATTGACTTTCCTACAAAGTCCAGAGGAATGAAAGTATGTATGAAAGCCTTTTGTTTTCCATATGCCTTGATGAACTGTAATTTCCACAACTTTGGCAAACAAAATCATGAAATAATGCTGGGTGCCATTTATTGTCAGCTGGTACAGGAATCATATCTCTCCTTCAAATGAGCTTCATATTACATATGCAGATTAGGAACCAATTTTAAGAGTGACAAGTTGTGACTGTAGGGAGAGGAGACAGATCATGTTTCATCAACACGACAACAATGATGGACATTCTCAGAGTCTTGCTGGCAGCCAAGTCGTTGACAGTGATGCACAGATCATGTAGGTGCCAGGTTGCTTGTTGTGTTATTTAAACTGAAGGGAGCTTCAGGTTAGGAGCTACATCGAACCTACATCAAAGTGGACATGAGTCTTGAGAGTTGGGCTCGCCTTAAGAAAGAGGTTGATTAGTGACACACAAACTTGATTAACCATATAAATTACTTGGTGCCACAGATTTCAGTTTAGAATCAGAGGTTCAGCTCTAAGAGTGGAATGGAATGTCACTGCGTATGGTTGTTAAGCTACCATGGCTATGTTAAAAGGCTAACCAACAATTTCTTGTCTGTGGTACAGTGCTGATGCAAATTTAGAGTTATTCTTACAATATGGTATATACATGTATTTTTGTTCTTGTTTAAAATATTGTAGCTTTACAATATATTCTAGACTACTGAGGGAAACACAAGAAAGACTTTGGTAAGAATTTCTGTGTTTAAAACATAAGAAAAGAAAAGGAAAAGCAGAATTTGTCTGGAGTAAATGTCTGAGGGATCAAAGGAACAGACTGAGGGTACATGGAAGGCTATAGCAAGTCAGAGGGGGGTGTGATGTGAACTGTGTTTGTTGTGGTTTCTTATACCTGCAAATACTGAATTTAAAAGTTAATCATGGTTGGTTTTCATTTTAAAATTAGCTGATGATTCTGCAAACTGCTTATGTTAAAAATGGAGATATATGTGTGTGTGTGTGTATGTGGACATGTACATGATTTGGATTTAACTACATATGTAAACGTAAGCAAGCTTTAACTGTATGTATTTGTATGTAACTTGAATTCAACACTGCATATGTGTGTAAGTAATTATTGTTTAGAAAAACATGTTTTAAACAGCAACCACGTGGCTTTCATCCATCTTGGCTGGTGACCTCATAGGCAGCCATGTGGCTAGCAGCCATCTTTTACTAAGGTTATAAAGATTTATTCAGGTTAACAAAAGCTAACTTAGAGATTTACACCTAAGTACTTATGTCTTTACCAAGTGTCCAAGATTCTGGAGAATTTAAATAGATGGCTACATGTGTTTAATAAATAAGGTATTTGATAAATATTAAAGCTGCACCTCAATGCTTTTGTACACAAGAATTTAACTTGCTCAGGCAGCTAAACTTTGTAATTCAAGAGCCATCCAGGTGATAGTCCCCAGAAGCACCAGCCACAAGGAAATGGAGCAAGCAGGCTATGTATAAGCTGATAAGGATAGGGTAAAAAAGGATAGTCTCTAAGTAAAAGAACCAAAAGAATTATGAATGAGTCAAAGATATTAAACTTTGGGATTGTTTACACTTTGGAGCTTGATTTTACTTTATGCAGATTGTGGCGATGCTATGTTTTCTCCTCCTTAAAGTAAAAGAAGGTATTTTGTTTTTGATATTGCAGAAAGACATTTGAGAGATCTTAACCTTGTTAAGAACAGTTTTTAAAATATTTAAGTTTATAAGGGCTATGGAAAATTTTAAATGAATAAAATGCTCTATATTGTTAATATTTGGACTTAAAATAAAAGGCTAAAAATTAGGGCTTTAGAATAGCTTCTGACTCCATGAGTCTTAACCCTTTGGGGGTTGAAAAACCCTTTTACATGGGTAGCCTAGGACCACCTGTATGTCAGATGTTTGCATTGAGATTCATAACAATGGCAAAACCGCAGTTATGAAATAACATTGAGAAAGTTGGGAACCAGTGACTTGGAGAATGTTTCTCCTTACCCAAGATACATTCAGGCTCCTTGTGTTTGCTAAGTTTGTTAAGCTTAAACTATTTGAATAAACTTTTATATATATATATATATAGGTTTTTCGAGGCAGGATTTCTCTGTGTAGTTTTGCGCCTTTCCTGGAACTCACTTTTAAGGCCAGGCTGGCCTTGAACTCACAGAGATCCACCTGGCCCTGTCTCCCGAGTGCTGGGATTAAAGGCGTGCACCACCACTGCCCGGTGATATTTTGTTTTGATTTCTTTACTGAACCCATATTTGATGCTAGAAGAGCTTCAATTTAAAATCATCATTTTAAAGGCTACTTATTGTAGACTGTTAGAGAACATAAGTAAATAGTCATAAATAATCAAGTTTTTTAAATTGTAGTCATGCTAAGTACTGATGTAATTGATTACAGGGATTACAGCTTTACTCAGTCCCTTGCATATATTTTCAGGGTTAAACTTAAAAACAAGTAACTAGAAACAAAAGTTATCTATTCAGATATACCTGGACAGCCCTCATACTTCAGAGATTTGCAGAATATGGGATTTAAAATGTTGACCTAAAAACTTATTATATCAGACAGACTTCCAGATCCTAGAAGTGACCCAAGGTCTCCAAAGAAGATTCTGTGCTGTCATTGGTACTTGTGAAGTGGGGAATGTGAAGGCAATACAGGCTCCATCTTAGGGTAGGGTCACCATCTTAGACCACCTGCTGTACTCAGTTCCAGGAAAAACCTCAGGAATGTGCCATGACAACTTGAACAGATACAGGGCAATATGCTCCGATAGACATTCTATCTGCAGTTTATGGTCCTAGAAGCTATCTCAATAATCCTACTGAGCAGCCCAGATAATCTTGTTCAGTGAGTTGTGGTTCCCACCCAAAGTCTAACCCAATGGTTTCAAATGTGTAAGTCTAGACCAATAGTTTCAAAAACTCACCTTGCCCCATATCCCTTCTACCCAGTCCCAAGTTGTCAATTCCTGGCTTGTGCTTTTTCCCTCTAAAAACTGTCTATGCCTGGGCTTATGGCCACCACATTTTCCTCCATCTGCTGTGTGGTGGCCCAAGTTGAACCTGACAATAAAAAGAACCTTATGTGCTTGCATTGGAAATCAGCTCCTTGGTGGGCTCTGGGGGTATCGAGAAATGGGTACAACAATCTGAGGCAGAGTGACTTCCATAGTGTAGGCTGGTGGGAGCCTGTGTAGTGTTCACCTGCCACCAAGCATTAATGCAACAGCTCCAGAAGTGCCAGGTAACTTTTCAAATTCATGCCCAAAGAGTGTGAGCTGCAAACCTAGATTACCAATAGTTTGGTGTTGGGTAGATACTTGCAATGAAAAAAAAAAAGTTATATATTGCTGTTTTTAAGAATCAAGGTTTCTTTTTAACTTCTTTAACAATGGGGATTATTTGTAAATGTTGAAAAGGCAAAAGCCTTTTAATCTTTGAAATCATGTAATCCTGTATTTTATCGAATACTATGTTTTATTTACTCTTGATTGTTGTGTATAACTGTTCCTGCCTTTGTCACACGACAATTCAGTCACTCTTAGCTAAACTTGAAACAGTTTTGGAATTCTGAAGAATATAATTTTGCGGTGCCTGTTAGACAAGCAAGTTGGTCATGTTAAAAGTGATTTGAATGCAGGGTTTTGGGTTGGGAAGAGCAAAGGGATGATTGACATGGCTGACATGTTACAAATCCTGGAGTTAGTCATTGGGATGCAGATAAACTCAAGCAGAATTCTTGAGAAGCAGTTTTTGAAGGTCCCTGTGGAGCAGTGAAGCCAGAGACCTGAACAGCAGTCCTTCTGAGTTGACAGTTTAACTGAGCACTTTAGAGATTTCCCAGCGTATTATATTTCCTAGAACAATGGTTCTGAACCTGTGGGTCCCAACCCCTTGGGGGTCGGATGACTTTTTCACAGGGATAGAATATCCGATACCCTGTGTATCAGATATTTATACTACAATTCATAACAGTAGCCAAATTACAGTTATGAAGTAGCAACGAAAATAATCTTATGGTTGGGGTCACCACAGTGTGAAGAACTATATTAAAGGGTCACAGTATTAGGAAGGTGGAGAACCACTGCTCTAGATAATGGGCTGATGCCTTGCAGTGAGTGTGATACTACATCTACAAATGTGGCATTGCAGGGGCATGACAGATGTCGTTCCCCTGAGACACTGAATTCTATAGTGCCCAATTTTCACTAGAGAGCAAAGCACCCCGGAAATCTGCTTCATCTGTCCTGCTGGACATGGCACTCCAAATATGGTACCTTGGCATCTGAGAAAACTGCAGAAGCAGGAAGGCTACTCTCACCCCCACCCCATGTCCTCCTGAAGCAGGGCATGAGATCTCATGTGACAGTAAAGAGTATCCTTGAGACAAGACCTCATGTAGCCCCGGCTGGCCTCAGATTAGCTAACTATGTAGGTGAGAATGACCTTGAACTTCCGATCTTCCTGCCTCCACCTCCTGAGAGCTGTGATTTCAGGTGCATACTCAACACTCAGTTTGTGAAGGGCTGGATGTGAATCTCAGGCTTGGTGCATGCTATGCTAGCTGTCTGCTAACTGGTCTATCTCCCTATTCCAACCCAGAAGACACAGGAGAATGCAGGCACACCTACCCTCTCCCCTTTGTCTAGCCATACTTCTCTGCAGCTGTCCTATTCTTTATCAACTGAGTATAAAACTATGTGCTGACACGCTTTGGGTCTTCATTTCCTTATGAGAACTCTTGGGTTACATAAAACTCCTATCAAATAAATGTGCATGCTTTGCCCTTCTTAATCTGTCTTTTGTTATAAGGTGTCTTAGCCAAGAAGCTGACTCATATGAAAAAGAAACTATTTAGGACACCACAGAGGCCATGATAGCCCTGCTGTCACACCAAGGTAATTGTCTGCTGCAGCAGCAGTCCAGGTGGTAACCCTGCTGACGCCAGGTCAGAACTTCCCCTCAATGGGCGACATGTGTTAGAGAATCCCTGGCCAACAGCAGCACTCTACAAGAGGGATGGGTCACCTGTGGGCTGGCTAAGAGGCCAGCAGACACTTTTTATGGTGAGTAAGAATTTGAAGAGAGAGTCTGCTGATATGAGTAGGGGACTTCTGTGAAACACAGGCTTGTCTGTGGTTGCTCCAGCACGTTGGCAAAAGCTGTGGGAATGAGTGACAGCATTGCTCTAGCTTAGAGGTCTTTGTGCCTGAGCAGAATGCAAGTGAGCCCTCTTCTATACCCAAAGAACATGTGTCATTGCTGCTGGCAATGGCAGGGGGAGACCACCAGTACCATAAGAATGCACAGCTATTTGTGTGTGTCCAAAATGGCTGTCCACAGGCTGAGTCTCTGCAAACCAATATTGGTCTTTGAAAAGAACCTCTATAGTGTGGGAGGACATTCCAGTCTTACTTGTTTTAATTGTTTGAGGTTAAAAAATGAATTTGATTCAATTGAGGAAAAATTATAGGGGCAGTTAGGTATTTATTACATAAGATAGTAACTCCAAAGACTCAAATCTGGTGATCTTTGGGCCATGATTCTGAAGTGAGACTATAGGTCTTTGTCTACTGAGAAGGACTTTCATTTATTTAATGCAAATATTCATTTTTTTCATTTACAGATGGTAAATATATACTTATATTGATACCAAGTAAGTATTGTAAGAAAATGATTTGATGAGAGCTAAGCATATCTTTTTGTAACAAAAAGCCAAAAGAGACATCATACTTATGGCTTCATGCAACACTGTAATTTTGGGGGGGAGGTGAGGGAACAGGCTTTTCTATGCAGCCGAGTCTGGCCTGGTCCTCACTACTTCCTCTTTCAATCTCTTAGGTGCTGAGATCACAGGCATGAGACATCATGTCCTGCTCAGGTAACATAATCCATCACATAATGTATGATTTTTTTCTCTCCTTTAGCAAAGGTCTATACTGTCGAGTCATTTTTGTCCTAACATCTGGAGATGTGCCTGCACATGCCACAATGTTTCCAGGTAGGTGGTAGTTTATATTGGGGCCGAATTATAAAGCTAAGCAAATCAGAAATCAAGAACCATAAACAAACTCCTTAGAAGCTTTAAAATCAATAATAATAATAATAATAATAATAATAATAATAATAGTAGTAGTAGTAGTAGTAATGTGTGTGCTATATGCATATGTGCATGCATCTGTGAGTGTGCTTAATGAACTTACTTTTAAAGAGCAACAACTTGTTTAGAAATGTTTTACATTGCTGTGGATTTTATTTTATTGATACAATTTTAAACATAATATAATACAAGTTTAAACTGTATATATATTTCTACTCTTGTTTGAGGTACTATATTTATGTAACTCATTTAGATTATAATGGATAATTAAAAAATACAGATTAATAATTAGTCTTCTATGATAGCCAAACTTATAGTCATATTAAGTTTTCTAGGTATACATAGATACAATCCAATTAGATAGGTCATCTTCAAACACTTCAAAGACCTATAGAATATGGCATTTAAAATGTTTTAAAAATTTAGACTTTCTGGACACTTTATATGGAGTTTATCTTATTCTTGACAAAAACAGTCATTTGGGCAAGAAACTGTTTTTGCCTGAACTGCTTGACAAAATGATGTGCTGAGTGGACATGCAGGACCCATAGGAAGGTGACCACTGAACTTTGCTTGGCAAAATGGTCCTTCAGGTTCCTGCTTCACTGAGGAAACTGACAGACATTCTACAAGACACAGAGAGAAGAGACTGAGAGACCCTAGGCCTGTGAGCTGAAGACAGATGCCCCAACTTTACAGAGGAACTTGGGATGACTGTCCAGGCTGCCATCTGTCTCTGCCTACTCTTGCAAGACTCCTGAAAGTTGCTTGTATCCTTCTCCCATTTCTCAGGCAATATTATATCCTTCTGAGGTCTTTGATGTAGTTGAAGACTAGATAGTTATAATTTCCTTAGTTATGATAAAAGATAAGTTAGATATGAAACATTAGACTCACAAATATAGGATAGATAAAGTATCTTTTTTAATTTTGCCAAATACAAATAGACTAGATATTATAACTGTAATTCTTGCTTGCTAACTGTTTTATTATTTATAATTTTACTATGTTAAAGTTAAAACTTTCCTTTTATTAAAAAAAAAAGAAAAGAGGAAGTGCTGTGGATATCACTTTGTATGCTCTGAATGTGTTGCTCTAATTGGTTAATAAATAAAGTGCTGATTGGCCAGTAGCCAGGCAGGAAGTATAGGTGGGACAAAGAGAGAGGAGAATTCTGGGAACAGGAAGGCTGAGTCAGGAGTCACCAGCCAGACACAGAGAAAGTAAGATGTGAAGGCAGAACTGAGTAAAGGTACCAAGCCATGTGGCTAAACATAAGTAAGAAATTTGGGTTAATTTAAGTGTAAGAGCTAGTCAGTAATTAGCCTGAGCTAATGGCCATACAGTTCATAAGTAATATAAGCCTCTGTGTGTTTACTTGGGTCTGCGTGACTGTAGGCTTGGTGGGACCCAGAGAGAAACTTTCCAGCTGCATGTGCTTGCCTATGCAGGTGCATGTGGAGGCCGGAGGTTGATAGGCTATCTTCCTCAGCTGCATCTCCACCTTATGATTTTTAGGCAGAGTCTCTCATTGAGCCTAGCTGGCCAGTGAGCCCCTGGGATCTCCCCCCTTTAAAAAAAACTTCTTTATTAAATCTTTGGGCATTTCACATCATGCACCCCAATTCTGTTCACCTTCCAGTTCCTCATGTTCCCCTCATCCCTGTTGCATGACCCCCAATGAGAGAAAACAAAACCAAGTAAACAAAAGCAAGAACAAAAACTAAACAAAAAAATCCAAATAAACCAAGATAGAACAAAAACCTCACCAGAAACAGAAAAAACTCTACTTCTTCTCTTCTGACTCTCCATCACCTCTCCATCCATCCTGATGACATTGGAGGCTTCAGTGTGTCACAAAGTCTACCCCATTTGTCCCATCAGTTAGACTGGCAGCTGTTCATTGGGATGAGTCACAGGTCTGGTTCAAGGCCCCTGGTTTTTGGTACACCATCTTCACTGGATCCTAACCAGAGCTCTTTTGGGGTATCCTCTGTCTTAGAGATCTTGCAAGTATCTTAAAGTAGGACCAATCCCTTCACGACCTCCAGTAGGACCTAGATGGGGTAGATGCTAGGGTGGGCCAATCCAAGACCCAGTTGTGGGCTTAAGTGTTAGCTGGGCAGGTCAGATGGAGGCACTGGACTACCTGTCTAATGTGTAGTGGTGGAGTCAGCTCCCTACAAGCATGCCCTCAGGGTAGGTTTATCCTCACCTGTGATGAGGGGTAGGGGCCCTCTCTCCCAAGTGCAGAGACCAGCTCTCTTGCTGTAATGGCTCATGGTAGGCTAGGCCACCTTTCCCAGGGCAGTGAAGGGCAGGGCTGGCTCAGTATAGCCCTCCAATTTCATTTTGCATGATTCCTAGGGCCTTCTGAGGTGACACTGGCCACAGGCACCAACATAGACCCCAGCTACAGATGGACCATGAACACAGACATGGCCCTTGGCAGCAGCTTAGGCCCAGGTGACATCCTGGCACTGGGTGGAAGGAAGGGCCACCCAGGAGGGAATGGTTCCAGCATCCATGTGGTCACTGGACATCACCAAGGCCTCAGGTTGCCACCCCAACCCTGGGGCTCTATATGACTATTAGTGGCTGTTCTGGTGGATGCTCCACCTTAGCTCCCCTCCCCCATCTCTCTCTCCCAGAACCCTGTCCTATCTCAAGCCCACCAAACACCAATCCTTCCCCACTGATACTCAAGACCACTCTCAGAGGGTATTTAAACTGCACCTCAGAAAACTGATCTTTGGTTTTTTTGTTATCTCTTCCCCGTCTCCTCTCTGGCAGCTGGTAAATCACCCATGAACGCTTTACCCATAAGACCTGACTTTTTCCTTAATTTGATTTGATTTGGATTACTGTGTTGGTGGAGAGGCTTATGGGTTGCAGAAACGTTTCAGTGGCGGACCTCAGGTCAGACCCCCAGCAGTGGTAGTACCATGGACCCTAACATGGTCCTTAGCTGCACCTGGGTCTGGATATCACCAGTGCTCTCAGCGAGGGCATATCTTCAAGACACTAACCTGGCCCTTGATCTTGGGTGTCTGTATGGCCTTCAATGGCAACAAGAACATTGGATATTAGCACAGACTCTGGCTGCAGTGGGGCCACGGACTCTGACATGGCCCTCAACTACAGTTCAGGCCAGACATCGCCATATCATTGAGTAGTGGCACAGGCCACTCAGACATGGATGCATCCTGGTCCTCCAACACCAACCCAAACTCAGGTGGCTAGTTTGACCCCGGGACTTCTTCATGGCTCTCAGTGGTAACCTGAGCCATATATGTATGCCAATCTGGACCCTGGCTGCTACAGGGCCAGTGACCCAGACATGGCCCTCAGCAGCAGCCTGGGCCTGGATGACACCCTGGTCCGGGGTGATAGCATATCTATATGGCCCCTGCTGTGGTGTGCCCCCCCCTGACTCCACCTAAGCTGCAGGCTCTGTCCCAGACCCCAGACCTCTGTATGGGTGCTAGTGTCAACCTGTGCCACAAAGTTCAACACAGACCCCAGCTGCAGGTGGGCGACAGACCCTGACATGCCTCATGCAGCAACTTAGCCTGGTTGACATCCTTATTCCGAGTGATAGGCCAGGCGCTCAGAATATGACTCTGACAGCAGCATGGTCCCTGGACACCAACAAGGCCACAGGATGTAGCCCAGACCCCAGACTTTGTGTGGCCTTTGTTGGCACCATGGGGACATGGGCATCAACATAGACCTCAGGTGTGGTAGGACCATGGGCACAGACATGGTCCCCTGTAGCAGCCTAGGCCTGATTGTCACCATGGCCCCAGATGATGGCAAAGGCCACCCAGATCAGTATGGCTCCAGAGGCAGCATGGCTTGTGGGCCCAAACTCGGACCCAGGAGGCGGCCTAGCCTACTGGAGTCAGCATGGCAAAATCAATGGTAACAGGAGACATGGATATCAACACAGACCCTATAGACTACTGTAAGACCCTGTAGACTACTGTAAGACCCTGTAGACTACTGTAAGACCCAAGACCCACACATGGCCTTTGGTAGCAGCCTCATCCAGACTGGCAATAGTGCCAGGTGGTAAGCAGACCTTCCTCCTCAGTCTGCTCCTCATCACCTTCACCATAGACCCAGGTGGCAAGTTAGCCTCCAACATCTGCCCAAACCTCTTCATCTACCTTCTTCCTTTATGTCTTTCCATGGCATATGAACCATTCCAATTCTCTTAACTCTCCCAATTCTCCTCCCCTTATTTCCTTAAAATGAGGGGGCCCACACGCCTGACCCAAGGACTTGGGCTGGCTTTCTTCTCACTTGCTGGGAGATCCCAGCAGGCTAGGCCTTGTCAGGGATCTCCTTTTTAATAGCCGCTTTGGTTCAGGTTAAAGCTGAGGAAGTGTGTAGAAAAAGACTAATGTTTGGGCATTTCATCCCATTTGACATAGACAGCAGCCATCAAAAACAACTCTCAAGTCCCTGTTGGGATGGGGGTGGGTGGGTGGAGGATTTTTACTGTTTCTGCTTTTGGACAAAGCTTAACCCATTGCATTTTAGTATCAGGATTTTGTACTTAATGCTGTAAGTTTTTTTTGTTTTGTTTTGTTTTTTGATTTGGTTGTTTTGTTTTGTTTTTCTGTCATGATGGGAATTAAATGGAATAGCTGTATGCCATCCCACAGGGATTGCTCTCCAAAGGTGGTGTAGAATGCCACAGGGTTCACCTGCAGTCTCATGGTTTTGGGGTACATCATGAAATGAAGACTTTGGTCCCCTTACTCCTTGTCATTCTGCTGTATGATACCTTCTCCTGTGGGCTAACGGAGTATTTCCTCACCAGGTACTAGCAGCTTAATCTTGCTTCTCTCCCTCCAGGGCTGTGAGCTGAAATATTTTAAGCGTTATAAATTATCCAGTCTCAGACAATCCGCTATTGAAGCACAGAACAAATTGGTAAAGGGAATGAAAATAGATTACATTTTCCTAAGCTGATAAAGTTGGTTTGCCACATTTTCCATGAAATTGGATTTTATAGATAGTTACATCACATTAGTTGCTTCTTACAGGCCATTTTGTATCTGTGGGATATGGTGGTGGTAGTGGTGTGTGTGTGTGTGTGTATAAGCAGGAGTGTCTGAGTATGCAAAGACATCTGGTATAAGCTATTGTCTGGCATCCCCTGTGCCCTGAAGGAGTAGGTCCTGTAGAAGCCATTCCATAGCAAGGCAGAGGAGCCTCCAGTGAAAGGTCAACCTGACAGGGGTGGGGGGAGGTCTGTCACTGGGAACGTGGTCAGGAATGGAGGCTCTGCGGTGGTGGTGGAGAGGACAGACCCAAGGACAGTCTTGAACTTGGCACTTCAGCCTACCATTTGTTGGACTTTTCTGACACCTTTGGAGAACAGGGTTAGCTGTTCTGGAAACTCTGAAGACCGTGTGACGCTCATGTGGAGGACCCCTCAAAGGACAGAACGGGACGGAAGCTGTGACTCACAGGAGGGAAAACTTCAAACGGTCGCGGCTGAGCATTGTGGATGACACGGGCGTCATGCCTGGAGATGCCTGCAAATGGTGGACTCACAAAGCACTGACATTTGAGTTGGTACTATGAACGGGACCACATCTGCACCCATAGGACCATGCGGCCAAGAGAAAACTCCGTCTCCACCTCTATGATTACTCACAGAAGGGTAATTATTTGTCCACACATCTGCTCCCCTGCTGTGTCGGAAGGCCCTGAAGGCCAAGAGACCACGTTTTATTCATCTTTGTTTTCTAGAGTCTAGCCTTTGCCTCTGGTGGACAGTAGATGTTCATTAAATATAGTTTTTAAAGGGCAGAAAAGAGATTTTGCTCTATTGAGGGTTACAGGAATAACTATGTGAAATGTAAAGTTCCTTGGTCAGGTTTAGGCTAGTTTTTTTTTTTTGTTGTTTTTTGTTTTTTTTGTTTTTGTTTTTGTTTTTTTAAACCATCCTAATCATCTTCTCTGTCGCAGGTTAGTGCTGTGGATGGGGATAAGATTGGTGAATGAGCTTTTCCTGCCCAATAGGAAACTTTCAAATTAGAATTTTAAAAGGAATCTCCAAATGTCCCATTAGACTAGGGCAGTCATTCCGTTTATGTATTGACTTATTTTTATTATTTATTTCTTTATTTTTGAGAGAGGTTGTATAAAGGAGACAGGCAATCATTTCAACATCTGGAGCTGGAAGGCCCACAATGAATGTAGCATACAATATAAGCCTTGGTTTCTCAATGCACTGGGCTCTCTACACATCTGCTTTCCTGTGGGGAGAGGACCAGCCAGGGAGCCTGGAGAGGAGGTGGCTGGGTTGTGAAAATAAAGCCAGTGTGAGAGACCGAAGGGAGGTTAGCAATGGCTGGGCTCAGCCGCTTCCACAGCTCTGCCACATTCCTCAGAACAAACAGCTATTAAAATCCAAGCACACAAAGCCTGTAGCTGGCTTAGTAATGACAAGCGCTGTCAGCACACTATAATTAACACGGGGTGGTATAATTTATAAGGAATGCACTATGCAGTTGAACGCCAACACGAGGGTGGGGCGGGCGGTATATCTGCTGCTAGCCTGCAGAAACAAAAGTAGCCTCCTTTTAGATGTAAGCAGCTTTCCTTCCAAATGCTCTTTAATTAATCTTTTCTCCCCCCACTCCCAGAAGCCTTTTGGCACACCGAATTCTGTGCAAGGCAAGAGTGAGCCTTGTCGGTGACCCTTCCCCTCCCTTCCCCCTCCCGTGTTAATCAAGAAGGGGACATCTCAGCAGATTGTCTTCACTGTACGTAATTAAGCAATTCTGAATGCTCACTGAAACTCCAATGGGATGGCACAGAGCCCGGTAATATGACAGTTAATGGGATGAGACCAGCACTTACTCTGCCTCTGTAATAAGCAAAGGCTTTTTGCTTTCCAGTGGAGGGCAGGAAGAGAGGGAGGCAGTCACCAAGGAGAACCACAGCGACATGGGCTTGTTGGGCACGGCTCTCCGCCTTTGATGATTGGCTCCCGAAAGGAACATGCACCCTAAGTGGAAGGGATGACCTCTTCCTTGGCCTTACTCAGTGGTGACACTAAACAGTCCCAGAAAATAGTTGTAATGGAAGGCTTTCTTACACCTTTCTCTCTCTCTCTCTCTGTCTCCTGCAGACCTTTAAGCTGGAAAAAAAAAAAAAAACAACCTGCCTCAGTCTTACTTCCCTGATGAGGAGGATGCTTCAAAACGCGGCGAGTTGCTTGCTTTCAGAGGACGGCTAACATGAGCATTGCCATAAAGGACCCTTTGCTACGTCTGCGGTTTTCCTTTCCCTCCGCACCCATATCTCTTTACTCTCCATAGAGTAAAGAAACCGGGGGAGCTTGACTATGAAGCAGAGAAATACAGTGATACATGTCAACAGCTGTTTTTAGCCTCATCACCTTGCATCTCAAATTAAACATGCTTGTTTGTTTTGTCCATGGAAGAACTTCATGAGAAAAACCTCTGGGCTGCCTGAGCTGTGGGAATAGCAGGCTAATGTGGTCTTTAAATGATCCTGCAGAGGAGAAACATATCAGACATTCATCTGAGAGGAAACCAAGCAGCGCCATGCATCTGCAGTCTGTGCTGTGAGACATCATGGGAGCAGAGGCACAGGGAAGAAATGCCCCTGGGATTCAGGAGCCAGTTCTAGGGATGACTCACAATCCTTTAAAACAGTGGTTCTCAGCCTTCCTCATGCTGCGACCCTTTAATACAGTTCCTTGTGGTGTGGTGACCTCCCAAGGATAACATTATTTTCGTTGCTACTTCATAACTGTAATTTTGCTACTGCTATAAATTGTAATGTAACTATCTGTGTTTTCCAGTGGTCTTATGTAACCCTTGTGAAAGGGCCATTTGAACTCTAGAGGGGTCACAACTTATAGATTGAGAACCACTGCTTTATGCTGTAACTGTCTGCAAAGAGATGCTGTAGAGGAGGGCCTTGTGGGTTTAGGTTTTCAGGAAGGAAGGGGTAGGGTGGTGGCCCCATAGACTTGGCTTTTCAGAAAGGCTTTGGTTTGGAGTTTGGGTTTATATCCTGGGCTCTGCTACCAACTTCCCTGAGTTAGTCCCATTATTTCTTGAAGAAGCAGCCAGAGAAATCTTTCAATGTCTTGAGGCTTTCAGATTCAAGGGTATCGTGAGAAGCTTGGTCAGCGTCCCAAATTCTATTTCTTGGGGGGATTATGTTCTTAGATTGGAGATAGCATCTGGCTCCTGAGTGTGTTTGCTCTAGATTCCGCTGGGAATGCAGGTGTTTCCTTGAGAAATAGGCTGGAAACAGTATGAACCCCCCTGTTTTTGAAAGGCACAGCTTGTTGCATTGGAAGCCTTCACTTCCTTCCCAGAAGGACAAACATAAGTCCTTTCATTTACATCCATCATATTTTATCTCATATCCAGAAGCCTTTTAATTTCAGCCGAAATCGCAACATATGTTATCTTGCTCCAAAACAGCAAACGGTGGCTTAAAAATATATGTATGCATTTCAAGTGCTCACTGTCCAAACAACATATATGTGTGTGTGTGTGTGTGTGTGTGTGTGTGTGTGTGTGTGTGTGTGTGTATTTCCACCCTACTCATATGGCACATATTTCAGAGAGGGTTTTCTTTCTTCTTTCTGTTGTTTTAAAGCATGAAAGCACAAAGCAAATGTAAAGAGAATCCAAGAGCATTTTGTAATTCTTGAAAGGTTAATTGTACTATTTATAGACTAAACTGTAAAGCAAAAACCCTCGGCATGACCCTTCAGGGTCACCATAGTAATAGCAACCTCAATGGAGCCCTGACCAGTCATGAATTACTGTCTGTGATACTGAGGATGCTGACAGTTCAATCACAGCACTGTTTCAATAGAGAACTCCATATATTTAAAGCGCTGATACTGTTTTCCCTCTAAATGACAGCCTTGACAGATGGGCCGAAAGCAGCGCAGACGTTTGAACAAGGAAATAGAGAAGGAACCTGCTGGAAGCTGGGCTTCATGCAGCCAGCCGAGGATGATGAATAGAGTGTGATTGTGTCTGACAGGTAGTAATATAACTATTCGTTCACCACAGAACACCTGGAGCACACTATATTAAATGGTACAAGATGGAGAGATTCTGGGACAAGAATAGGAAGTGTGAATCCCAGGCAGAGTTTAGGCACAGCAATATAAAGGGTCAGGGGTCAAGCAATATAAACTGCCTGGGAGAAGGCTATAATTAAATGATTTGCTTACTAAAGTGTTTCTAATGTTTTGCTAACATGTCGCCAGGATCATTACTTCGGCATGTCTGAACACTTGGAATAAAAAGGCAGCCTCCCCTACCTTCCCCTCTCTCTTTCTCCTTGGCAACACCGGGATTTCTTTCCCTCGCTGGCCTCATTCTCTTTTCCTGCCTCTGCCAGGACCCCGAATGATAGTCCTGGAGAAGACAAGAGAAAGCCCGAGTGGCTGGAGGGCCGTCTTTCTGATAGAAGGATGGCTCCCTGACCCAGTGGAGTTTTGTGGGGAGGACGCAGAATGGGAGCAGGGTTATCGCTGGGCCATAGCACGGGTGCCTTCCTCCAGAGGTGGGGGAGGAGAACGTCAGCTGGAGGAAGAGTGGGCTTCGGAGAGGGAGAAGGACTCTGTCTTCCAATACTCATCTTTTGCCTCTGGCGTCAGCCAAGGCACTGGAATGTTACTGAGCAGCAGAAGAATTGTTTTGAAAGCCGAGTGCAGGGATGAGGAGGCGCGGGGGTGGTGGTGAGGAATATTGGATGGTTTTCGGAACACCCTTCTCCAAGCTTCTGATGCATCTATGACTAAATATTTCTACACCTGCTTTTGAATCAATTTTTAATTACGTCGTGTGGCTTGTCACGCTCTGAAAGCTTCATTTCTGGAAAGTGTCAGGTCACATAGCACAGCTGAGCAGACGCTTTCGGATTTGGTGTTTTCTGTTATCTATGTGTAGACCACACACATCTACAGACGTTAAGAGAGTACCAAGTTCTCTGTGTGTGATTAAGTATTCACAGACATACTCTCCAATCAGAATCCCCCTTCCCAGGAGGCTGTTGTCCCGACCAGTCTCCTCCTAAAATCCCTGGGAAGGAGCCCACTCGGCAGCGGCTTTTCCATGGGCACATGTTCATCAATTGCCACGTTAAATTAGTTTTGCTTGTCAATTTCTTTATTCACAGAATCCTGTGGCAGCTAAGGAAGGTTACAAGGCTTCTATCACTGTTCTGTTGGCTGGGTCCCTCTGGGACTGGGAGGCCGGCCACTTTTGTCTTTTCAAACCCCATTTCCCCCTTTTGTCTCGGAGGCTGATTTACCTGCTATGACAGCAAGCTCACTGCTCTGGGAACCCAGCTTCACAATTTCAGATCTGCCTGGCTCATGAAAAATGCATTGCAAATAGGTCCATCCTCTTCGCTCAGCCTGCTGCTGAGTGAGAACATGGAGTTAACACTTACAAAAGATTTTGCACATGGCCCCTCTGATGAGCTATGGAGAACAAAATCCACCCCCACACGCACCTAAATCTAAATCCCACATCTAAATCCTCGCTTCTTAATCCCTTGTGTGCAGTTGGTGTTACTCAGCTGTTTTAATTACTATGGGTTACTGAGTTAGGGACCTACCTATGTCTTAAAGACACCTACAGATAGGTATATTTTATCTTATAAAGGAATATTTGACAGTTGATAGCTGTATTCTTACCTCAAAAGAATGAGTTTTAGTGAATTGAGCAAATGTGCACAATCTTATTTGGTGAGTGTTTTATTATACTCAAAAGTTTATCAGAAAAATCTCATGTTTTTTAGCCTCAGTTAAAATTTCTCTAAGACATTGGACTTCCTATGGACATTTGGTGCACCAGATTTTTACAAGCACCTAACCAAACATTTCTCATTCTTGTCTACCTTCTTTAAAAGCGAGCTCTTTTGACTGAATTGGGCACAGTCACTGTAGCCTGGTATATCCCTTTTTCCTCTAGCCGAGAGCCTGCATGTTGCTAGTGCAGCCAAGAAGGGAAAGGGGGCTGTTTTGCAAAATAAGCAAATTGGATTATTCAGTGTGTAAATAGGCGCTCGCTCTCTCTTCCCATGTAAATCAGGAAAAGCAATTTGCTTATGTAGGGGGAAAAAAAAACTCTGTACTGCTGTTCACAGCTCCCCTATCTTGGCTGGCATTGGGAGTTCATTATAGGCGAGAAAAAGGAATTTGCTAGCATCCATATGGCTGGAGACAGTAATTAACTAATTTGCTTCCATTTTCCACAGCTTAAACAAGGTACTATGAAAACTATTCTGTTGAGTAATTTGAAATCTTGTGTTGTATTCATATTAAGATATGGATAGGAACACTACGTTCTAGAGTCTCTATCATCCATTAAAAGGAAACTGCACACAACTTTGACCAATAATTTCTGATTTGCGTTTAGACAGAGTCAGACATGTGCATCCCAAGGACACATTGAGCCTTGGTTTCCTTTAGGGAACAGTGGTCCATGGTTACCATGGTTAAATGGGGGCATCATTTGAAATAGGAAGAAGCTGCATTGCTTCATTTGTGCACTGAGGAAAATTGCTAATTTTTAAGAACTGGTTTCATCTCCTGAGAGTAAACCAGAAATGTGGTTAAAATTAATATGAGCAATTTAGCAGTCTTAAACTCACGCTGATTAGGACTCCTTTAATCATCGCTAAGAGTGCGGAATTACAGAACCGTAGAGTTGAAAAGAGACTTAGTTGGCGTTTTTTTGTCCTCTTCTCTTATTCTAAACACGAGCGAGCTCAAAAGTTGTGCATTACAGTGCTACACAGTGGCTGGTGAGAGTGAGAACCCACATTTGCTTCAGCTGAAATTAGGGCCTGTTTCACTCCCTGTGGCAGCAAAGAGCTGGAACGCAAAAGCTGCCATTGGAGATGTTGCCCAGGTCTGCGAGGGACTCCATGGCCTGAGGTTAAAATGGTTTCAAGTTTGTTTAACAACCTACATGAGCACATGTAGGAATGGTTCATTCATATTTTTACCTATTATTTTCTTCTTCTAATGATATCAAAGGTGGGCATTCTTTTTTCTTGTCTTCTATTAGTCAGGATGCAAACCCCGAATGGTTAAGCAAAGAAAAATGGAAAAAACATCCAAAAGCTCTGTGTGAGGGTTGTAGTCTCTAAATAGGGGATCTTCCAAAAAGGAAATTAAAAGACAAGACAGACAAAAAGAAGAGAGAGAAGAGGAAGAAGAAGGAAGAAAACATGAAAAGGTCCAAAGAGACAAAGCCGTGGACTGGGGGCAGGGTGGGGAAGGAAGGAGGAGGTAGGTCTCAGGGGCAGATTCTCATGTTTGACGTTCTGAGCAGTGTTTGACCAAAGATTATGATTTTGTCACACACTTCTGGATCAGTGATATTTGCAGCGCTCCTCACACCAGCTAAGACAGCATGCTCTGAAGCAAACCCGTGTCCCTAGGCAGAATGAAGTCAGGTCTATCAAAACAAACCAAGCATACAGCCAATAAAATGGCAGAATCACATCTTCCCATATTTTTAATTTATGGGGGCAAATTATAGGGGATCAACTGGAGGAAAAGCGGATTTAATGAGGCATTTTGCTTAACATTGTATTTGAAAGTGCAAAATGGCATGCTTGCAGTGGGAAGAGCAAGGCGGAAATACAGCAAGAGAGCACTGTGCTAGAGCTTGTGGGTAAATATTAGGCTTGAAGATGAACAGCTGCATTTCAGAAGTATTATTGATTGGAATTTTCTCGGAAAGCACCATTTTAGGACACATCTACAGGATTTATTCCATACAACAGAGCCTTGAAGTCTCGGTGGCAGGATCTACCTTGCTTGGCCATCAGACTTCAATTAGATAATGACCATGGCAAGGAGTGAATAGTCCAAAAGTCATTCATTCATCATCCTCTGTACATGACACAGTGTGGTGGGTGTTTCTGATGCTCCATGCACACTGAATTAGGTCATTGCTGAGTCTGTTGGCCTCTGAGAGGGGGTGGCGTGCATTTCCACGTGATGGTATTGCCCTCCTTTCCCTCCCCATTCCTCTGCAACAGCACGGATTGTTCCCGATCCCATATTGCACTGGGATCCGAATTTATGTCCATGGATTAGAAGCAAGAGACACCGCCACAGTCCATAATCAGCTCATTAGCATTCTGCTCACGTGAGCCCGTGTGAGTACAGTTTTCAATGGCCTAATGTGACAGGTAATCATAAATTAGTATTTGCTTTAGAACAACAGCGGCATACACAGCCTGCAAGCTGAAGGCTCCGTAAGTAGCGCAGTCCTGTAATGAAGTGGAAACTCATTAAGCAGATACCACCTCCTTCACTGAGCTGCCGAAGCCGCAGACAGCCCAAATGGAAATGTTTCCGCAGAACACTGCAGTCAACCACAAGAAGTTCAGGTTCATTAGCTGTGGCACAATCTACAGGAATTAGTCAGAGTAATAATTAAATAGTTGCTTGCTAATTTATCATTTTACATTTGTTACTACATTTGCATAATGTGTGTCCCCACCCCATCCCTGGTTACATGAAAATGCTATCATCTATGTGTGAGAAATGAAAATGCTGCTTTTTTTCCCCTCTCAAAGACTTATCAGAAATGGCCTGTCTTTGGCAGTTGGTTGGTGATAGCCTTGTTTGCCTCAAACATTTCAGCTGGAAGCTAGGTCCCTATATAATATTGGCATTGTGTCATTTTGACACACAGTACTTACGAGGCCATCCTGGGAGATGCTAACAGCCCAGCCTTGTCCTTAAACAACTGGGGGTGCACTGGGTAAAACAGAAACCCAGCAGCCGATATTGCTAATTTAGCCTGCTGTTCGAATGAGCTTTGCATGCAACTCTACAATCTCAGTGTCCAAAAATAACAGAACCCTAGAGTGACATGTAATGGCCTACAGAGGTCAGGAATGGCTTCTCTGTGGGCTTGCTGGGGTCCTGGTGCATGATCTGCCTTTCCTGAGGGACAAAGTCACATCACCTCTTCTTTGCAGGGAAGCAGTTGTATGTAAGACTTTTGGAAAGCACTGAATTTTGCTTGACTTGGTAGATTTAGGCTTTCGAGAAGGAATTAGAAAAAAAAATGAGGTCTTCACAAAGTGTTCTTATAACCAAATGGTTCAGAGGATGAGGAATGGGAACAGTTGACAGGCTGGAGTGGGTAGGAAAAACCAAATTGCAATTGGAAGGAGACACCCTGCTGCTTACAGGTCCTGGTTCTGTTTGGCTTGGTTAATGATGTGGTGATAAATTATTCAGCAGAACAGCAGAGAACAAGGACAATTTTCAGGGTTTTAATTAATTATCTTTCATTGTTATTGATATGGGGTCTCTTTATAATGCAAAACAAGCCAGGGAGTGCTTTCTCTGTGTTCACAGTCTCTTCTTTCCCAGGGAACGTTGGTCTTGGTAGCAGCCTAGCCTCTGAGGACATTGAGAGGTAGAAACCAAGTGTGGGGCTAATGCCAAAGGAGGATTGTCTTTATCTGCTAATGTTTGGTCAGAGTAAGATGACAGCTGGAGGTAACAGTCCTCTCTTCTCTCTGCATCCTTGTCAAGACCATTTGTACCCCTAATGCTTTCAACCCCACAAACTGATGAAGCATTCCATGACTCTTAAGTCTTGGAGTGCATATACACAACACCTACCTTCCTGCTATGTTCTGAGAGAAGGTGAAGACAGAAAAGCATTAGTGGCCAATTAAAAATGAGGATGCATAAACTGAGAAGAGGTGTAAAGCACATTATGTTTATGACAGAGCAAGCAGGCGATGCAAACTGCCATTCGGTGTGTTGGCAGGGGCCATTAAAACTTCCTGGTGAAGTCAAAACAGGCTTCGTGTGAGGAGTCGCAGAACATACATATCGCCTCAGCTCTGTCAGCAGATTTAGGATAGTAGGATATTAATTTTTAAAAAGGGAAAAGAATTCATGGTAGAGCCTGTTCACAGATTTGTATCTGTGCAGTGGCATCTTTTTCTTTCACTGAGTGTCTAGGGAAGCTACACATACATGGAGCCCTTTCCTGTGTCCTAGGAGTTAGATGCTACCTGGGCTGGCTTGTAGAGCCTGTTATTCCCCTCACCACAGTGATCAGGACATGTTTGGGCACAGCACCGACAGACAATTAGAACCTTCCTGAGACACTTGCTAGAGTGTATGGAAAAACATCAAGAGACTGTTCACTGAAAGGCTTTGAGCCCTGGGCTGTCTTTGACTCTGTGGAAAGAGCTTGTCTAAGACAGAATCAAACACAGAGAAAAGCTGAGAGATTGCAGAGTGAGCCAATGTTTTTCTTTCTTGCTTAAGCCATTTTGTACTTATTTTCTAGTGCTTGTAACTAGGAGAATATTCTATATTTTAATTACCTAAACCTTTAGTTCATGGGGGAAACAGGTACCATTTGCAGAAGGCATAGCCTATTAACTTATAGCCCAGTGCCTTTTTCTTGTGCTCCGAAGTCAACATATCTCAGGTTTGTTCTGCAATCTGAATGAGTCCTTTTAAATGGTGATGGCTTACAATATTACATAATAACATTTCACAGTAACACTAAGCACTAAATGAATCAACAGTACAATGTCTGAACGAGTAGATTGTGAGTTCATTTTGAGAAAACCAAATCTTTATGTTCTCATCTTTAAGCATTTTTAAACATCCCAAATAGCTTCTGTCTGTTGTGTAGCACCATTCTAAGGACCTTCAAGGCTGATGAAATCAGCTCAAATTTGTCTCCAACTCTGTAGACGTGGGCAAGCCAATCCATCTGCCCATAGCCCATATTTCCTTCAGGGTTCTCACCAAACTTGTTGCCTTTACCTCCAGCCTTAGCTCATTTGACCAATGTTTGGTTCCTTTATTCCTAGACTTACGCTCCTTGGAGAAGTAATAGTATTCGTTACTTCCTATTACTGTATCCCCAGACCCAATATAGAACCAAGAACAGGACATACATATGGAAGATTATATGTGTGTATATGGTATGTGTATAAACTGATAAAGCTATTGAATGGATCATCTCTATGCATGTTGAACTTCAATTAAACTCATGAGGATGCAACTGATGTTTTCTTCAATTTTACATTTTTCAACATCATTTGGATATGGTCAATAATTACATCATGTGGCTGCCAAGGTGGATTAGTAGATGAGGGTAGCTGCCACCAAGGTTGATGGCTGGAGTTCTATTCCCAGGACACACGTGGAAGGAGGAGAGAATTGACTTGTAGAAATTATCTTCTGACCTCCACAAGCATGTTCTGGCACTTGTGCCCCCCTCAATAATAAAGATGTGTAATAAAAATAATTCTATAATGATGGTACTGATCTTCTAATGGGACATTTAGTTAATGTGCAACTGCAAGCTACTGACTGGGTAATGATGGGGACGTGAGTTGAATGCCATCTCAGAAATAAAAACTTAGAGTACTACTAACTAAGCCTGAGCCAGGGGGAATAGTCCAGAAAATATAATTTGTATTTGTTTGAACATTTTATCAAAGAATACTTTAAAAGATGAATTCCAGTAATTCAGTTTTGTTGCATAAGAAAAAGCATGATGTTTGAGTCAGAGGCAATGAATGGTTAGTGAACTGGTTGCTTGAAAGAAAGGGTGTATATGTTTTCAACAGGCTTAACTATGATAATTCAATAATTTTCACTTTCCATTTGGAAAATCTGATAAATTTTGTTTTTCGTAGTCTGGGGATGTAGCTCAGTTTGTAGAGTGCTTATCTAGCTTGTACAAGGTCCTGGGCTTCAACCCTAGCACTGTATAAGGCAGTTGTGGTGGCATATGCTTGTAATCTAACATCTGGAGATGGAGGCAGGTGGGTCAGGAGTTCAAGGCTGTCCTCAGCTATATTGCAAGTTCATGGCCATCTGATAATACTTAAGCTGCTGTCTCAAAAGCCGGGCAGTGGTGACTCACGCCTTTAATCCCAGCATTCGGGAGGCAGAGGCAGGTGGATCTCTGTGAGTTCAAGGCTAGCCTAGGCTACAGAGTGAGTTCTGGGAAAGGCCCCAAAGCTACATAGAGAAATCTTGTCTCAAAAAAAAAACAAAAAACAAAAAAAAACCACAACCAAAACCAAAACCAAAACAACAACAAAAGGATGCTGTTTCAAAAACAAACAAATCCATTTTATAACTTCATGGAAGGTAGGACTGTATAAGTCAGCCTTTAGTAATAATTTGAATTTGAACTTGGAGGTATCCTATGACTACAGATCCTTGTGTGTCTTCCTGTCTGCCGCCAAAGGGGAGCTGCACAGTAAAACAGGGACTCATTGAGTCTCTTCTGGAAACTGGGAGCATGAAGCCATCAGCCCCCCTCAACTGCTCTTGATCTCATTCTTGTGACAGTCTACATTGAATTAACTTGTTGGTTATGTTATGTCCCTTATCTTTCCACGTTCAGGACTCACCAATCCTTGGGTGGGAAATGACCATAGTAAGGACAATCTCGGGGTAGTGCCTGCCATGTTGGGGGATAGTGAGTTGCTATACAAAAAAACAGAGAAACACATTTCACCATCCTTGAGTGTGAAAGACTGCACAACCTGCACTTACAAAAAAGCAAACATTATTTTATCCTGAAGGTTAGGATCTTCTAGTCATTGCCAAGTTTCTCCTTAGTGCTAATTTAGGGTTTCTTTAAAAGCATGGGAACCATAGAGCAAAGGTCAAGTATTGGTGAAATTATTAAGGCCACTCCACGTAGTTAAAAGGAAGGTTTATTTTGTGGGGTAACTTACAAATGAAGGGGTAGGTTGTAGGGTCTGGCAAAGGTATGGCGCAGTCCGGCGGTGTTCTCTGGAGAACTCTGATCAGTCTACCTTCTGCGTCCCGCGACCCAGAACCAAGAGAGAGACCTCCTCTCCATCCTGGGTCTTCCGCTTCCTCCTCCGCCCCGCCTTGTGGGCATGACCATTACCGAAGCCTCAATGGGGGTTGGAACTTCCAGGCCAATGCTGGGATGGCTATCCACTACAGTCAAGATTATTATCTTCAGTAGTTTTATGACTGTAAATTTAGACATACCTTCATCTTTCTTGGTCTGGTTCTATATTTTCATTTTTAATCACCCCCAAATGCTTTCTACGGAAATGGCATTTATTAGTCTCATAAATGGTATGTAACACAGAGATAACAAACACTTTTTGACAGATGTAAACTTCTAAATAGCTGCCACTGACTCTTTAGGCTGTGAATTTGGTCACTGTTGCCAAATAGAGATTAGGAGGAGGGCAGAATGTCTCTTACTACTCAGAAGCACCGAATCATGGATAACACTTGAACTTAATTTATTGGGGTTTTGACTTACTGAAGAATTTTCATAGATGCTTTGTAAACTTTTCTAAAGGAGAAATTTTAGAAAGAGACTTGCTTGATGAAATATATTTAGTAGTTGGCTAACTGTTTCAGGGGTCTGAAACTATTTTTTTTTTTAACTCACAAACCCACTCTCTTTAGGGATGGGAACCCAGGAGAAATGCTTTGTGTATCACAGCATATTCCAAAATATGAAAATAGCCATGTACAAGATCAACCATTCCTGAAGACAGTGTCTCATGTGCAATCTAATATTTCCTTGTGCTATAGCATGGAGACCACAGAGATAACATTTACCTACAACTGGCCTGGTATCCAGTGCACTTTATAAGTACAAAATTCACTTAGTAAACAGCTGGTGTGTGTCTCTATTTTGAATTGAGGTCCTTTAGCACTTTGAAGCATTCACAGTAATGGTTACTGGAAGGTGATCATTTCATGTTAACCAGATATGATGCCTATGCAATTAGTTTGAATTCCTGATTCTCTAAATTACAGTTTATGGATTTGCTTCATGTGATAATATTATGTTCAGACCAGTTTGAAAACTAACCAAGACAACCTTATTGCAATTTCTAAGAAGAGAAGGACTATCAATACCAGCTCTGAAAAAAATCGCCAATGATTTAGTTTATGGAAACCATGTTTTGGTCCTCACCTTTAAAAGCCCATCTGGTTGCTGAGGGTTGATGTTTATTCTGTTTGAATTACACATGCGTACTAAGAACACTGAAGCCTGCATTACTGAGTTAACCAGCAATCTAGACGCCTTTGCTTCGATGTTATGGTACCCCTCTTTCTGTTTGCTTTTGGCTCTGTCTTAAATGTGAATACACTCCAGGGGAAAAATCAATGTCTCCATTTCTTTCACTCTACACTTCAGTATTGGCTGAGTGTTGCAATGTCAATCCGTGTTCCTAAAATAAGCCACAAATTACCTGATGTCCTAGGAAAGAAGATGGGGCTTTTGGTCTTAAGATGTCATCTAAAGGACCCTAGCCAATCAATTCTGGGCTACTCAATTTATCTGCCTTCAAAGGGTGAAGGACTGAGTCGAAGCTTTTTCAGATTGGAATCTGTAGTTCCAGAGAAACTTGAGTATTTTGACCCTGAGGTCTCTACTGCTAAGCCAGTCTTCTCCCATCTGACAGTTCATATTTGTTGAATTCCATAACCTTGATCCTGGTCCTGTTTCCCAGTGAAATGTGTCATCATTTTTGTTTGCTCCTTAAATGCTCAGCATATGTGGCAAAATAGATTTGCTTCTCAATAGGAGGCAAACCACAGGGAATCTGAGACTTTTTTTTTTCTTTTTTGACTGCAGTGGCATCTGCAAGCTGCTGAATGTTCCTTTTATGTGGGCAAGGCTGTCTAAATAGGTCACCAGAGCAACAGCGGTTCTTACATGTGTGCAAGTAGCTGAGGTCCATTTCAGATATGCTGGTCTCTTAGTTCCTTCATTAACTGCTTTGCTGATTATCCCAACCACTTGCAATTGTTGGAATTTATACATGCTTTCCAAAGTCCCATGTTCAAACTCAAACTCAGTGTGGTAGGTGGGCCCGTTGGGAAATGGTTGGGCCATGAGAATTCTTCCCATGTGAATGGGACTGCGGTACTATAAAAAAAGGCTTCACACCGAGTTTATCCTTCACTGATCTTCTGTATTCCAATATGTGAGGACTAGGTACTCATTCTTGCTGGAGGGTACAGCATCATGGTGCCATCTTAGAAGTGAAGAGGCCAGGTACTCACGGAACTTGCCACTGATTTAGACCTTAGACTTCTAGACTAACAAACTATGAAAAATTAATTCCTGCTCTTCATAAAGTACCTGTTCTGTGACATCATCTTACAATAGCCCACCAGGCTGACACATCACACTAATCCATCATGCCAAGGGTGGCTTAGTAGAGATCTTGCCAGTGCCAATATTTACAAATATTTTCTATTTTTAGACTGAAGCATCTCCATCCCCAGTTATCACCTACAGCCTTTGGATCCATCTCCCTCTAACATCACAACTCCAAAAGTAATTTCCAACCTCTTTAAGGCCTACAATCACCTTCTGCTCTCCCCATTTCCCATTTGCGTTTCCATCTTCACTAAGCTTTGGCTCTGTAATCCACTCGTACTGTTCTAATTTTTTGTCTGTGGCTGAATGAAAACACCATGGCCAAAAGCAACTTAGAGGAGGAAAATGTTCAACTTCCCATTGTTGAGGGAAGTCAGGAAAAGAGCTCAAGGAGGAATGCTTCTTGTTGCTTTGATCAGGCTCATGCTCAATTAGTTTCCTTATACAGCTCAGGGTCAACTGCCTAGGGAATGGTGCCGCCTGCAGTGGGCTGGTACCTCCCACATCAATTGCCAATCAAGATAATCCCCACAGACACGCCCATGGGCCAATCTGGTCTGAGCAACCCTATTTTCCTTTTGATTGGCTCTAACTTGTTTTGAATTGACAAAATTAAAAATGAAATATTTTCTACCTTTTTCATCTTCTTACTTTGCCTGCATGCCTAGGAAAGCCTCATTCTAGGAAATCCAACTCTAGTTCATCCCCTGCCTGTTCAGAAGAATATGAGGAAATGCTAAAACAACAAAATAAGAAAACAAACAAACAAAAAACCTTTGATGCTCTGCCCCCTATTCTCACTCTACATGCATGCCGTTGACCTCGATTGCCTGCACGTTACAGCTTTCACCCTCCATTGCTTAGTTGGCTGTTTATGCCCCTTCCCTTTCCCCCAAAGCGCCAGTGAAGTCTCCTCCATCACCAGTCTCGGCTCTTAAGTATCTCTGTTTATCTGAGAACACAGAATCGTTACTGTGTCGTCATATTCATGGCACCTGTGCCTATGAGTTCTGCTTTTCTCACCACTGTTATGGATTTTCCTTGCCTACTTTGTCATTTGTGGACGGACATTCACCATGTCAAAGTTCTCCCACTCTTTATCATCACTGTTTCGCTCCTCTTTATGGTATTTTCATTGGTATACACACACACACACACACACACACACACACACACACACACACACACACTTTGTAAATTTTTCCATCTTAAAAAAAAACCTGGTAATTCTTTATCACCTTGAGGTTTTGCCCCTTTCTTTGCTTCTTTGTACACCAAAACTTCTAAAAACCTTTGTCTCTATTCATTTCCAGTCCTTTCATCCATTTCTTTGGAACCCTCAGGATTAAAGCATTGCCTCCTGGAATTCCATCAGTCTTCTGTTCAAGGCCACTGATGGCTGCCTTTACTCGGCTAAATGTACTAGAAAGTCTGGGTTGTCACTGGATTTGGCCCCTCATCAGTGGCTTCAAAGCTTCATTCCATTTGGTTCTTCCTGTCTTGTAGGAAAACGGCACAAAGAGGCTGAGACATCATCCTAATTTGTGCCAGTCCGTTAGTGGACATCTTGTTCCTTTTCACCTCCACAAACTTTCAGCTACCTTGTGTGCCCCAGGAGATGAAACCCCTCTCTTCTCCTTCAATAGTTTTTGTCCTGCTGCGCTTTTTACTTGGTTTTAGACATTGCTAGATTTCGTTTTTTTAAGTACACTTTTAGCTTTTCAGAATAATTTAGCACTTAAGACAGAGTTCTGCATGCCTTTTACTGCCCCCTCACCCAAACAATTTCTGTGTTAATATCTTTCATTAGTAGAATGCCCTTTATCATCGATGAGCTGGCACGTGATGAACTTTAGTTCTTAATTTTCAGTTATGTCCATTTTTGGTGTTCTACAGACTATCCTCAACTTCGATAATTTCACTTAGAGATTTTTGATCTTTAAGCAGGGGGAAAATTTTATGTATTTCCTAAAATGCTCCTTTGAATTTCAGTCCTTTCAGGGGCACAGCGGTCTGTGATATGGCATGTTTTCTCTGTTTTGAATAGCATAGGTGAGCTGAAGATCCTAACCATCCACTTGATCCTTTGAGTTATGAGTGTATGCTCTACAAGCATACAGTATGTAAGCTGTGATGTTCGGGAGGTTAGGCATATTGATGCAGTTTCTGGTACAAACACCATGATTTGTTGGTATTACATTCTATGAATGAGGTAGTACCTCATACTAAGTCAAGGGTGGTATAATGCCTAATGACACCGAGACAATTGATTCTCTCGTTGGGTTCTTGTCTTACTCTCCCTCCAAAAATGTAGGGAGTAGACAGTAATCAAGGAATAAGCTGGTAATGGGTGAATGGATGAGGACTTGTTATTTGTCATGTGGGAGTAAGAATTCCAATAGAAAAAGAGAGAGCCTAAACTCTTGGTGACAGGAGGAGTTACAAGTGTCACAGCTCTGAATTGTCAGAGAGCTTTGAGATGCCAACTGAAAGGTTGCCAGCCAGTGTTAGAACTCCAAGCTTTTGACAGGGTTAGGGTTGCCAAGTAAGAGAGAACAAACAGATCCTTGAAAAGCAGCAGAAGTGATAGGTCAAGAGGGCAGAAAGAGGAGGCCTGGCTTGAGGCAGGAATCAGGTACTTGCCAGAGGCAGTAGTGGCCCCCCAAGACAGGAACAAGTACCCGGCCCTAACATCAGGAGCAGTAGGTATGGACAGGAACACGTTCTCTGGCCTCTGACAGGTCTCAAAGACAGGAGCACTTTTCCCTCTCTGGTTGTCCAATGAGGTTATCTCTGAGCTCCTCAGTCTCTTGCCAGAAGACAGAAGACAGAAATAGCCAGGATCCAAACTGGTGAATAGGCTATGCCTGCAAGGACTTATATACATTTAAGTAGGCTCTCACTGGCTGAGTATGCATGCAAATGAGACAGAATAAGGCCAATCAAGAGAGAGCCTGTCAGTCCCAGGAAAGTAAAATCCCACCCAAACTGCCATTACACACCCCGTCCCCACTCCCCACTCCCTAAATGTTACAGCAGAACCAGGAAAGTAGGCAGAGGATGGAAGAATGAAGAATGTCCCTGGTTTTGCAAGTCTGCTCTTGGTTCGCTCCCCCTCCACTTTCCCGTGTAAAGACAGCCTACTGCACTTAGGAGTTGGTGCCTTTGGAGCCTCCAATTTTTCCTGGGCTTTTACCACGGCCAGCTGGGTGTGGGGGGGAGGGGGGTGTGTCTTCTCTGGCTGCCATTCCAACGGGGCCTTCCTACCCCTGTCATGTGGATCCCTAATTAGGTTTTCATAGAAGAGTTTGTCTCTGCTCAGACCTAGGTGACATTCTTAACACTAGTGCTGATCTTTCTGCTGTTTCCATATTATTGCCCTTTCTAGAATGTCACAGAACTGGATTGATAGTCTTTCAGATGACCTTCCTTTCACTTAATAATGTACCTTTCAATTCCTTTCATGTCACCAAGTTGTTGGCTTACGACTGTTAACCCCACTACCGAGGGGGCTGAGGCAGTAGGATTACCACTTACTGGAGGCTAAGCTGGGCTACACAGGGAGTTCCAATACAGCCTGGCTAGAGGGAGACCCTGTCCTATCAAACCCAAATAAAACAAAGCAATATCCTTCAAACCAAAAGTAATAACAAACAAAAAAATTTTCCTCCACGTCTTTTAATGGCATGATAGCTCATTTCTTAATGTTAAGTAGCATTTTATTGTATAGATGTAACGCCCACCTATCTGGTTGATACAATTTTTATTTACCCACCTATTTTTAAAAGGTATCTTGCTCACTGCCATTTTGGGGTGATTATGAAGAAATCTGCCATGAACAATTGTGTTCAGGCTTTTGTGTGACATAACACCTCAATTTAATGGTTTCAGATTGTGCTGATGTAACAATCATGTTCTTGTCAGCATCCTGTTTGATCGGTTTTAGGAATTTAGCCATCTATTAAGTATTCAGTACTTCATCCATTCTGTTTTAATTTGCAATTAGGTGATGACATGTGAAATCAAACACATTTATATTTATATCATCTCTATGTATCCATTTTATTTCTGATTTTCTTGTCTTCCTATTGTTGAATTTTAAGAGCTCTTTATATATTTCATGGACAAGCCCTTTATCAGATATGATTTATCAATACTTTTCTCAATTTTTGGATTACCTATTAATTGTTTTAACTATATTTTACAATGGCTTTTAATTTTAATAAGGTCTAATTTCTTTCATAGAAGTCTAATTTACAGATTTCTTTCATAGAGCATGCTTTCTGTATTTCTGTGCCTAAAATTTCATTGTTAAACTCTTGACTTTCTTTTATGTTATCCTCTAGAAATTTTAATTTTGTACTATACAATCATCTATGATCTGTTCTGAGTTAAATTTCATAAACTGTGTATGACTGTCTCGTCCGCCCTCCCTGGGCTACACCTCTTCCTCTTCCTATGGACATCCAAGTGTTTTCTTAATGTAGATTCTGTATAGTTTTTGTTAGTTTACATTTAAGTCTTTGAGTGGTAATATAAATGCTACAGTGTATTAAGTTCTAAATTTAGCGTTCACTGGTAACACATAGTCAAACAATTGACAAGTGTATTTTAGCCAGTGTCCTGCAATTTGAGCTGACAGTACTTCTTAGTTTCAGGAGGTTTTATGCTGTGGTTGTCCATTTGTTGGCATTTCCAACATAGGAAATCATGTCATCTGTGACTGAAGATAATTTCTTTCTCTCTTTTTGATGTGCTTACCCCCTTTTTTTTTCTTATTACACTAGCTAAGATGGGAGTGGTAGGATTGATCCTTACTTTAGTCCCAGTCCTAGAGAGCTCTCTGTCGCTCTGGCCAGCTACATCAACCAGAGCAACCTGAGCTGGAAAGGGCTTATTTCATTGTACATCTTCCAGTCCATCACTGAGGGAAGCCAAGACAGAAACTCAAGGCAGGAAGCTGGAGGCAGGAACTGAAGCAGAAACCACTTAGAAACATTGCTGACTGGTTTGCTCACAGGCTCATGGTCAGCTACAAGCCCTCTCCCCCACCCCGCCTAAGGATGGTGCTGCCCACAGTGGGCTGAGCCTTTCTATATCAGTTAGCATTTAAGAAAATGGCTTATAAACATGCCCACAGGTCATTCTGATGGAGGAAATTTTTCAGTTGAGGCTTCTGGTTCCCAAACGTGTCAGATTGACAACTGAGACTAGCCTTTGCAGCCTAAAACCTAGGGGGAACTCCAACTTTGCATGTTCTCTCTCTCTCTCTCTCTCTCTCTCTCTCTCTCTCTCTCTCTCTCTCTCTCACTCTCAACCCACTGAGTCCAGTTTGGGCTGTGAATGGGTGTAGGGCCATCCATTGGAGCATAGTTTTCCTACTAGGGGCCCAACACCCTTAAAGGAAACTGAATTTCCTTCCCTTTCCGCCAAAGCCATCAACTAACTGCCAATAGTTTCTGAGTTAGGGATGGGGTTGTGAGCTTCTTCTCTATTCATGCTAGGAATTTATGGGCTTTTAAGAGAATTGTGTTTTTGAATCAAGTTTAAGAAGTTCTTTATTCCTTATTTCATGACAGTTTTTATTGTGAGTGTTCAGTGTTGTCAAATATCTTCTACATCTATTGATAAGATTTTATGTTCTTTTCTGTTGATGTGATGTGTAGAGTTAATTGATATTTGAGTATTGAACCAAGCTGACATATCACCTTCTGAACGTAAGACTGGAAGCTTGTTATGGGTTAGAAATTCCCAAATTTTCTCTCCAGCCTAGACTTTCCCCCTACATGCCTGCCATCATCTAAGAATTTCTAAACTCCAGATCTCCTGTGGTAGTTGGAATAAGAATGACTCCCAGAGGCTCACTAATTTGAATGCTGGGTCAAAGTTGGTGGAACTGTCTGGGAAGGATTAGGAGGCATGGCCTTGTTGGAGGAGGTTGGGCTTTGAGGTTTTAAAACCCCACATCACTTCTAGTTGTCTCTTTTTGCTCTTCCTTGTGCTTGTAGATGAGATGTAAGCTCTCATTTACTACTCCAGTGCCATGCCTGCTTGCCTACTGCCATGCTTCCCTCCAGGATGGTCATGAACTCATCCTCTGAAACTGTAAGCCCCCATTGAATGCTTTCTTTAAGTTGCCTTAGTCGTGGTGCTTTGTCATGGCAATAAAATAGTAACTAAGACATTTCCATTAGCAAAAGTTTTCTCCTGGTGTGTTTCTTACCTCAGCAAATATAAACTGCGATTGCATGGCCTCTTCTAAAAGCAATTCTTGGTTCTTCAATAACAGAACCCAGGACTATTATCACTAGCATTTCTGTGCCTTTGAGAAATAATTTTAGGGTGGAATTGGCACTCTGAGGGAGGGCAGGGACACAGAAAAGGCGGAGGCAGATGGCATGCTTGGACTCCTAAACTATTGTACCATGGCATTGACAACTAACAAAAGAGGAACTATGTAGAGACAGAAGGATCGCAGTATTACAGTCCCCAAGGGAGCAGAAAGTTAAAAAATAGTAGTTTCAACCAGAGAGCCAAGAACCTGCTGCACTGTGTAGATCTGTTAGACTGCTCTCATCAGGACTGTTCTGTGTGAGACAACCAGCAAAGGTAGCCTCTGGTGAGACAATTATAATTAAGGAGACCATATGTCTCCTAGGGCTGTCCTAATTTATACCTACTGCGGATCAACTTCGTATCTATTTATCTGTTCATTTTCGGTGTCTTTTGTTTTCAGCACTGTCCCAATTTTGGAATCATACCCTGTTTTGTCATTTATTTGTAACTCATGGGATATTGAAGAGCACTGGAAGAAGCTGGAGATGGAATTTACATATGGGGGATTTGTGGGAAAGATTCATACCATTTTCTTGCTCACTCTAGGCTCTCGGGCTGGTAGCTTGAGAGAAACAAGGGATGAGGGTGCATTGGGCTTTTCCAGGTACCAAAACCTCAAGGTTATTTCAGGGGGTATAGACTTGCTGTTGGGAAAAGAAAAATAATGACCTATAAGATTCATTAGAGACAGGTATATAATTGGAATGCTACCGAGTCTAGAAATTCAACCATACTTTGGAGAGCTGAGTAATAGGAGGGTATCCAGCAGAAGCCCCAGGCTCTAGCCTAAGAATATATTTGATAAGAAGAGGGAGTGGAGGAACAGCTCCAGGAATTTCTGATGTTGTCAGGCATTTTTATTTCCTTCTATGGCCTCTGGAAAGTTGTTCAAGCTATACATAAATATCAGCTGGGAGGCACGAGGAGCCCAAGAATTCGAGAGAAGGAAATCTCCTAGCCTTCATTTACTAAGTTGAATTCAGACAGTGACACCATATACGCCCTTTTTAATCAGAAGTTTTTAATTCTGGTGTATTTTTAGGGTTTTTTTTTGTTGCACAATACAATATTCAAATGGCAGTCAGATAATACAATATATAACTATAAAATACATGCTATATTGCATATAGAATGAAATGTGAAGGCAATTTACAGAAATACAAAAGTATAAATGCAGGTCAGGCATTGCTTGCCTATAATCCTATCACTTGGAAACAGAGGCAAGATGATCAGAAGTTCATTGAAGACCTTAGCCATATAGCAAGTTCAAGACCAACCTCAGCTATATGAGTACTTGTCTCAAAACAAAATATGAAGTACAAATGCAAATCTATAAATACATAGAGCTGTGTATAAAACACAAACAACTGCATGTTCTATGTGCTTTCATGGAGTTCCCTCTTCAGTATGGTTGATAAGGCTTCTTTTAAAACACTACCTATATCCCTAGACAGCACATGCAATGTGGCAGCATTGAGTGGCGATGTTAATAGAACAAATTATTTGAATTTATTTTTGGTTGAGTTCAAGAAACAACCATGAAGAGAGACACAGGTGGAATTTTGAAAACTAGTGAGGACTGCAGAGGAAAGGACCCTCTCTGCTCCCTGAGCTCTGAGCAAGTAAAGAAGAGAGAGGGCTGGTGTTGACAAAGCTTGGGGGATGGGACTTAATGGCTCCTCAGCTTTCCTAGTGTGATGGATGCCAGACCATCCCTCAGGGTGGTCAGGTGCATCTTTCTGAACACCTGACTCAGAGAGCTTGGAGTTCAAGCTGTGTGTTTTTGGACACTTCTCTCAGATAAAGAGACTCACTCTGCTGCGCAGGGGAGAACTTTTCCCTGGAGGGCGTGGTCTTGTAATTCAGTGTGGACCCACAAAAGCACCTTTGCGGAGGGCATGGATTAGTTGAGTTCTGAGGCAGGACAGACAACCTAGTGTTTGGTCCTACAGAAAGCTGAAAATGGGCTCTACCAAGCAAGGATCACAAGAAAAATAAAAAAATCCCTGTGTTCTCACATCTTTAAATGTGTCTGAGTTGGGTGGGTCCTGGGGGAATCTGCTGGAGCTGGTTTGACTGCTGGGAGCTATTGTTGTTTGTTTTTTCTTTCGGGGGTGGGTGGGTGGGTGGGTGGTGCTGCCACCCATCTCCTAAATAAACCACATATAGAGGCTTATTCTTAATTAAAAATGCATGGCCTTAGCTTGGCTTCTTTCTTGTGAGCTTTTCTTAACTTTAAATTATCCCATCTACCTTTTTCCTCTGGGCTTTTCCCATTCTTTTACTTCTGTAAATCATATTTTTACTTTGTGGCTTGCTGTGTAGCTGGGTGGCTGTCACCTGAAGCCCTCCTCCTTCTCTGGCTACTTCCTTTTCCTCCCAAATTTCTCCTTCTATTTATTCTCTCTGCTTACCAGCCACACCTATTTCTCTCTCCTAACTCACTATTGGTCATTCAGCTCTTTATTAGACCATCAGGTATTTTACACAGGAAAAGTCACACTGCTTCACAGAGTTAAACAAATGCAGCATAAACAAAAGTAACACACCTTAAAATAATATTTTCCAACAGAGGGCTGAATGTATTTTTCTTCTAAATTCACATTCAATGATTCCATGTTGAAAGCTTGAAATCAGCCATGGTGGAAGTATTTATGTTATGGAAACAGGCAAATGATGTAAATAAAAGGGAGTTTTTGTTTGTTTTGTTTTGTTTTCAAAAATCCCTCCTTGCAATTGGTTGTTTTTATCCTAACACCCTTAGGTTCTTGTGCATTGCTGCGATAAATACCCAACAGGAATGGCTTAAACTAGGAAGAATTTACCTTGCTATGGTTTCAGGAGGTTTTAGTGTATTGTGGCAGGGAAGATGAGGTAAAGTAGCTTATATCATGGCAGACAGGAAGCTAAGCAGTACAGCCACAGGAAGGGGCCAGGGCCAGAGATACACATGCACCAGAGACATGCTCCTCTTCGACTCCTTCGATGACCTCTTTCAGGTCACACCCTCCACAATTCCGCTAGCTCCCAACAGTTTATCCAAATTTTGACTCCACCCACAGATTAAACTACTCATTCAGTTAGAGGCCTTATGATCACAATTGTCCCTGAAATAATCTTCAACAGAGGCACGCACTCGTGGGAGTGCTTTACTAAGGGGTCAAGACATCTTTACATTGAGCCAAATTCACAGTCAAAACCATCCATCACCATCACTGTCCTGTATTCTTTTGTGATAGAAATAGTAATGTCTATGTTGGATTAGGTCTTTCATTCCTGGTGAGCTGGTGAACTCTGCTGTCAGCTTGCTTTGTTGACAGAGACTGGGGTAGACTTACACAGGGTAACTGAGGCAGATCTATCCCATCAGACTCCAAGGCCCAGCATTTAATTCTGGGCCTGAGTCCAACGATTCTTCTCTGGGGATATCTCAAGTTCCAGAATAACCCTGCTGTGAACTTAGTGCCCTGGATGTTTCGCTGCTTCTAAACTGCCAGACTGTTTGACTGGCGGTGAGAAGTTTGGAGAAAAACAACAGTATTGCCCTTCTGTATTCCCTTGCATGCATGCCTGGGTGTCTGAGGCGGTAGATAGCCTTATGCCTGTCTCTCAGGGGATACATTCTGAAGTTCAAAACTGTTAAAAAAAAAAAAAAACCTCAAAACCCCAAATATTCTATATGAGTCTAATAAATTAAATTTAAGGCTGATCAAATTTTCCAGGACTTTAATCGCAAAGTACGTACTGATCTGTGCATAGCTAATGGCCATGATTTTGATACTCTTGTTTAAATACTGAAAAAATAAATACCCTCACCTGGACAATACTGTTTAACTTCCTTAGAATAAGTTTACAGAACTGTGATGGTTAGTTTTTTGTCAACTTGACACATACTGGAATTATTTGGGAAGAAGAAATCTTAATTGAGGGATTGATTCCATCAGATTACCTGTAGACAAGATGGTGGGGCATTTTCTTGATTAATGACTGATGGTGGAGGGCCCAGTGTTATTTATTTGTGGCTCTACTTACCAGATGAGAGAGAACACAAGGTACAACAAAACCCACTACCAGAGTTTTATTAGGGGAGGGAAAGAGGGGACATGCAATAGGTCTACTAGAAACAAATGGTGTGAAAGAGAGAGTGGGGAACAGGTGGAATCTGCTTTTATAGGTCCCCCCAGTCCTGCACTTGCACATAGCTGTGCATAGATTACATGATCATGATGCACAAAGACTATGTGATCACACCACACATGGATTACATGGGACATAAAGCCCTGGGGTGACTAGGCATCTTGCCTGACTGCTGGACACTGTGCACACACAGTCCTGTAGCTAGGGGGTAGCCCACTGTGGGCAGTGCCATCCCTGACTAGGCAGTCCTGTGAGATAAGGGAAAGGTAGCCCAGAGAGAAAGTCAGTAAGCAGCACTCCTCCACTGCCTCTGACTCCAGATTCCTTCTTGGAGTTCCTTTGCTGACTTCCTTTTATGACGGGCTGTGATCAGGACATGTAAACCAAACAAGCCCTTTCCTTCCAGAGTTGTTTTATCACAGTAACAGAAAGCAAAGTAGGACAAGGACCCAGAATAATTCCAGGATTTTTAATATAATAGGATGCTATAGGCGGTGGATATAAAGAAGAAAACTGTATCTGTTGTTTATGAGAGGTGAAAATTAGTGTTGAAAACGTTCCATGTCTTACTTCTTACATGAAGTAAGAACCCTTGTATATGACTGCATCTGGGGGATAGAACTAGCAGGGTGGCTACCTCACTGAAGACCCCCAAATTACTTGATGATCCTGCATTTCTATGGGACACTTTGGTATAATTTGCTTCTGAATACAGACATTGCACCATGTGTTATTGAAAGCCCCTGGAGCTGTGGAGATGGGACTATTCACAGTTGTTCTTAATTTCACCAACCTGTGTGTTCTTGGCTGGGAACATGTCAAGGTTCTGTGACCTTTCTTACTCAATGAGATCTCCAGTGCTGGGGACAGGCAGATTTCAAAGTTGGCAATTAGCTACTGTTTTTGCCTTCCATTAATCCATATGAACTAGTTCCAAACTTGGAAGGGATGAGGGAACTTGGGATAGGAATGAATGGAAAGCACGGCCTGTTTTAAGTATCTGCATTTATGCGTCCAGCCATTTGTCTTCCCCACTTTTGTAAAACATGTTTTAAGGGAGATTTTAAAATGTAAGCTACAATACATTCAAAATAAGAAGGGTGAAATGAAGCAATAAGAAGCAGCAGGATGAAGAATATTAGTGAGCCATAGCTCCTGTGCGTGCTCTGTGTGCCCATGGGAGGTAGAGCACACAGCTCTCTGTTCCCCAGGAACCAGCACTACAGGCTAAACATGATTGGTTCCATGTCTTAGAATGCCCATAAAACTAGCACAGAAACAATTGCTTAGAAAAAGCCAAGCTACTCCTGCCGGTAAGAATGACTTCTCCTCTGGGTGCTTTTAAAGAGTACGCTGTACAGCACTGAGCATCCTCCTCCACTGAAGGCTTAGTGCGGAAGATCCACGGCTTGTGTAAGGCTCCAGTGGTATCTTTTCCTGGGCACTGACGCCTCACACCAAAATGTCATTCCCAGGGAAGGGTGCTGTGACGCAAACATGTGGAGTTGTCTCATAATTTAGCTCAGTGTGAGAAGAGATTGTAGCGTTTTTTAGCAAGATAGATGATAGAATGGGTAGACTCAATATCCTTGGGAAAATGATCCACAATAATCCAAGTGAGCATCTCTGCCATGTTTGGGTTACAGAGACTCTTGTGAATACAGTATTGTATTTCATTTTTGCTTACTACTCATACCTGGAGTTGGATAGTAAATACAAAGATTTACAGAATAGTAAATTAGGATTCAAATAAATTGTATAATTTGCTCAAGGTTATTTAGTTACAAGTGCTGCAGTGGTCATCTTTGAGTTTGAGGCATAACAGCAGGACCCAGCAGAACACACCATGCCATGCTAACAACACACAGACTTGTTTTGCAGATGCATTTCTGTATAGAATCTAACTAGAGTTCAGCAACATTGGAGAAAGATACTGGCTATGACAACCACTCTTTATGTAACATGACATGCTCTCTGGAATGTCAGACTTCCAGGCACTCACTGTAATGATGGTTTATTATGAAACAGCATTATAAAAATTGAAAGACCATGCCATCTGTGTATAATACAATAATGGCTTATGAAGATAGCATGTAAAAACAAGAGTATTCCGGTAAAGAAATTACTGCCAAAAACAAACAAAAAACCAAATCAAACCAACCAACCAACAAACACAAACAAAACGAAAAGCCCCCAAAGGATCAGTTACTCAACCGGAGGTCTCTGGATTTAGTCACAATTGTAGAATCACAGGAGGACAAGTGTTGAGGATGTCCTAAGTGTGGGGCTGGAGGAGGGAGGGAGAACCGAGAGAAGGAAGGTATTTGTAGATTGAGTTTGCCAAGAGGTGCCTGGAAGAAACAAATTGAGTTCTTGAGTTGTATAGTCATGTTAACCAGAGGTTGGACTGATTTGGGTTTCTAGTAGTCTCAAAGAACCCTGGTGTCAGAACAATGGAGTTGGGCAATAAGAAAGCAGAGGGAACCCAACAGACAGGAGCGAAGGGAAATGTCCTGGCGAACTGACAATGGTTACTGGGGTGGGGGGGTTGGGGTGGGGGGTGGGCTGGGACTGCAAATGGGAGGCACAATCAGGCTGTGGAGTCTCTTTCCGCCAGAAGCTTTCAAATGAATTTTTGTCCATAAAGGCAGATTAAGACTTGGAGTTATCTAATGGTCACTTGAAAGCAAATTTAATTTAACTGAAATAAGCCCCATTTGTACAACATCGTTTTTTGAAAAGGATCAGTAAATAGGCAGAAATAGCTAAATGGGCTGTAGAAAACGAGGCATCAGGGCTAGGGGAAAGTGAGTGTGACCTTCCTCCTGACCACTGCCATAGCTCGGTGAATATGGAAGTGAGTGTGACCTCTCTCCTAACCACTGCCATAGCTTGGTGAATAAGGAAGTGGGTGCCCAGAGTGACAAATTGGATAGGCAAAGAACTGGATAGGAGTCAGGCTGGAGCCTTGAGCAGGGAGTTTCTGAATGCAATACCTGGAAGTGGAGGGACTGGCTTTCCCACGTCTTTGTCCATTCAGGTTACTGTAACAGAATACCACAGACCAGATGGTATAAACAAAAGAAATTTACTGCTCACAGTTTTAGAAGACAGGAAATCCAAACAGGGATCTGATAAATTTCATGTCATGGTTCACAAATGGACACCTCCTTATACCTCAGAATGGCAAAGAGAAAAAGAAAACTCTTTCATAAAGCCTAGGACCTCATAATCCAACTTCATTCTCAAGTCTCCCTCTAAAAAGTCTCACATTGCCTACACATTTTCAGAGTGTGACTTGTGGAGGGACCAGCCTTCTGGATCCATCTATAAGGGCACAGGGAATAGCTCTGAGGGCCATGTGTTTCAAAGTTCTCCTTGTGAGTTGTATCCCCCCAGAACTCATACTTTTGAAGTACTAACTTCCAGTATTGCAAAATGAAACTACATTTGCAAACAGGGGTGTTGCAGATATAATTAGTTAAGATGAGGTCCCACTGGGGTAGGTCCTACTCCTATATAATTGATACCTTTATTATTTTTCTTTAAATAAAATTTGGATACATATGCACATGCACAGAGAATGCCTTGTAAAAATACACACAAATTTATATTGCTGCAAGCCAAGAAAACAAAACAAAACAAAACAAAACAAAAAAAGTGAGAGAACTAACAAGAAACCCATTTCCAATTTCTTCAAAGAGGGCATACGCTGCTGATAGCCTGTTTAGTCTTCTGGACTCTTGCACAGTGGGACAGTCAACATATGTGGTTAAACTACTCAGTTTATAACATTTGTTCCCACAGCTCCAGGAAACAATTGCAGGCTTCTGTAGAAATTCCTGCTGGAGACTTAAGCTTTGCCTTCTCCCTAAGAGGGTCAGGAGCGGACCTGTAGGCACATACAGGGAAGGTGGTATGATAGGAGGGGTCTATCAAGGGGCAAAATTAAACAGGCTGTGTATGACAGATAGTAGGTTCCTTATATGCAAAAGCCTATCCTGGAGGGGGCAGTGGAGTGAGACATCTAAAGGAAACTGTGAGAACTGAGGGACAAGATTTTGGGGAAGCTGTCCCATGAATATAGCAGGCCTCAGAGGTGCTGAATGGGCAGAGACAGCACCTTTCAGGAAATGTGAAGGCTGGCATCCTGCCTACAGATGTTTTGAGTTACTGAGGTACCTTGATTCCACTGTAATATTTGTTTAACTATTGAGTGTCTTAGTTAAGATTTCTATTGCTGTGAAGAGACACCATGACATGACAGCAACTTTTATAAAGTTTTAGAAAACATTTAATTGGGGCTGGCTTACAGTTGCAGAGGTTTAGTTCATTATCTCCATGGTGACATGGCAGTGTGCAGGCAGACAAGGTGCTGGAGAAGGAGCTGAGAGTTCCTCCACAGTGACACACTTTCTTCAGCATGGCCATACCTACTCCAACAAGGCTACTCTTCATTAATAATAATGCCACTTCCTATGGGGGGCCATTTTCTTTCAAACCACCACAATGATATAGAATATGATAAATTTGTGATTATACAGAGCAGGTGCTGATGTGGTTTGGAGACAAAGAGGTAAAGAGTTAAGACATGCCTCCTTACTGTAGGCTCAGCTCTGTAACTGCCATGTTATTGGAGTGGGACCCCCAGATTTACTTTAGATTTATTTTCAGACATTTTGCTCTTTAATGGGGTTCCTCCTCATATCTTCCAGTCTCACCTTTGATAAAGCAGAGGCTTTGAATTTGCTTATTTTATGGAAACTGTGTTACCTCTTATTGAATAATCTATTTAACACTGGAATTTTGTGCCGATTGCTGTTCTGGAGAGTATGTTTTGGATTTCCCTTAGAATTAAGCCTTTACATTGAAAACATGCCTTTGAATTATCAATTTACAGACAGCCTAGAAGCATGCATGTGAAGGTATCAGAGAGTTGGTATAAAGAAAATATATGAAATTATCACAGGGGAAAGTCAGAGCACATTATTTCTTAGAGTTTGATACAATACTCCATTTCAGTATGACTACAAAAGATAGGAAGGGAAGCAGGGAGACTGGATGATTAATTCTTGTCTAAAATATTCATGTCTAGTTTAGGGTCTTGAAAGATTAGAATGTTACACTTACTGAAGATCAGAAACAGAGAAAACAAAGATTAAATGGAGCTTCTAGAGACAAAAAAAAAAAAAAAACAGTCAATAGGTGGGAGATTAGAGGACTATAGAACATTAAAACTAAGCAAGAAAAAGACTAACACAAACACATGAATACTGTATTTTAATAGTCAGCAGTCATGTTATTCTGTATTTGCTCAGTGACTTTAAAAATACCATCTAGAAACCATCTATTTCCAGTATAAGTTTCAGCAGCAAGATTTGAGCACCCATGTGGCTAGGCAAAGCTTAAAGCCATCATTGCTTCTTCAAAGCAGGTAAAAAGATGAGGTGAACTGGTTACTTGTCAATCACAACTGGCTCAGTGGTGGACGTCTTTCTCTTTCTGCCCAGCTGACTTCTGCTCTGTCCCCCACTGGATAGGCACCCAGAGTATCGGCTCTCCTTCCAATAAGAAAATAGGTCTGTTGAGCCCTCCTACCCTCACAGAGATGGAAAGGATGTATGAGAGTCTCTTAGATTTCTCAACCAAATACATCTCAGGTTTCTATTGCTGCTATGAAACACTATGGCCAAAGAAATTTGGGGAGGAAAGGGTTTATTCAGCTTACACTGTTCATCAAGGAAGGAAGTCAAACAGGGCAGCAGCCTAGAGGTAGGAGCTGATGCATAGGCATGAGGGGTACTGCTAACTGGCTTGCTCCCCGTGGCTTATGCAGTCTGCTTTCTTATAGGATTCAGGGCCACCTGCCCAGGGTTCCGATCACCTCTCCCATCAATCGCTAAATGCCTTTTCAGCTGGGGAAGCATTTTCTCTACTGAGGTTTTCCCCTTTCAGATAACACTAGCTTGTATCAAGTTGTCAGAAGACTAGCCAGCCTACCCAGCTTCCTTACTCTTCATAGGTATAGAGAGTTTAACCTCTGCTTGCCACAGTTACAGCATGGAGACATGCATGTGCACTGTGTGATTGTAAGGACAAAAGGGGATCATGCATACATAGACCTGAAAATGAGCCATGTTATGGTTAACTGTCTAGGCTCACCAAGAAGGCAGCTAATTAAGGTCATTAACAAAATTTGAAAGAAAAGAAAATTCTAGATGTGAGCATCACTTACTTAACGGTCCCACCTTTCTTTTCCTGGAGTTCAGTTTGGAGTGTGGTCACAGAGTTTTATTTATAGTTGGATTTCACTGCAGTGATAAAGAAGTTTGGAAGGGATGGAGTCCAAGCTGCAGTTTCAGTTTTTTAATTCTGGTTGTAGTTAAAATAGTCAAAGGAAGTTTCTCTTAATCCATCCCACTGTTGACTGGTTGTTGGGTTAGACAACATTTTTATTCCATGTATTATTATTATGTGTGTGTGTGTGTGTGTGTGTGTGTGTGTAGGTCAGAAGACACCTTTTAGGAGTTAGTTCCCCTCTTTTACTGTGGTTTTTAGGAATCAAACTCAAGTCATTAGACTTGTATGGAACTTGCCTTTACCTCCTTGTTGGCTCTGCTTTTGTAACATTTTAACTGGCACTTAGTATTTACACATACTTATAGGATGCCATGTGATGCTTGGGCACCTTTATAAAATGCATAGTGATCAAATTTAAATAGTTAGCATGCCTGTCTTCCTTTCCGATTTTTTTGCAATAGGAACAAGAGAGCGTTATTTTAGCTGATCTTTGTGAGTGGAGGTACCCCATCATTGTAAGAAGCTCGCCCACTACCAGTGATGCATTCCCCCCACCCAACAGTAACAATCAAAGTTATTTTCTGATATCACTAGTTGTCCTCATTGGGGGACAGAAGCAGCCCTGGTTGAGAAACTCTTACCGAAGAAGCAAGTTGGGGAGTGGTACAGACACCGGTATATTGAGCAATTTGCCAGGTGACTTCAGTTTAGAATCAAACTCCAACAGTTCAGAACAGTGTAACAGGGAAGCTAAACACTAACTTAGATGATGGCTATTTTGCAATTCTGGGCTACAATTCTTTAATAAATGAGTCCAGAAAGTTGTTGAGAGTCACACCAACCTAAGATTATTTTCATTTATCATGGCCATTGGGATGGAAAATATTAGAGAAAGTGTATGAATTTACAATGACCAGAAAATACATTAAGAAACACAGGCAATGATGAAGAGTTAACCGAGCTATTGAACAAGTATGAAAGTCACTTACAGATCCATTTTTATTTAATATTGTTTAAAAATTTGCTTGCTATAAATGGGTGCGGAGTCTGAACTGAAAATACATTTTTGCTCTACATTCTCTCCATGCTTCTCTTTGCAATGGGTCATTCAGTTTAGAAGTTTAGACTCGTGGGTACATGGCTGATCTCAGAGTGTGAGAGGACTCTGAAAACAAATCATTTTATATCTTAAAATATAATCAGGACAGGCAAGATTGAATGTGGGACAGTCACTCACTATTATTAAAGTTTAAATTACTAAATGGTTCTCATTTATCTCTAAGCATGCAACCAGGTGAAGTAATGCCCCCCTCCCCAAATGTTTCCATGGCTTCATCCTCACAAGCTACATATGCCATGTTTTACGAAAAAGGGACTTTTCATATGTGACTGGGTTATTGGGCTCAGTACGAGAGATTATCTAGGTAGCCCCTGTGTAACTACAAGGTCCTAATAAAGAAAGATGGAGGCTAAAGACTCAAAGATGGGGGTTTGGTGACAGAAGAGAAACACAAGAAGCCCTCAGCCCGGCATGGCTGGCCCTGCAGACAAGATGGGGATATGCTGGTTATCCTTCACTGTAAAAAAATTCCCAACACCACCCACTCAAGAGAAGGACGGCTGTCAGAGGTTTGGACTTGTGGTGGTCTGGTTCCACTGTTCCTGGAATGACAGAAGGGCTGACAAGGGAAAACTGCTCCGAGTTTCAGCTGGGAGGCCAAGAGAACTGAGTTTGTGAAAAGGAGGGATGGAGACCAGATGTGACCTTAAAGAGCATGTCCATGTTTGCCCACTTCCTCCACCCAAGTTCTCCCACCTAGCAACCCATTCAGCTATGAATTTGTCAATGGATTAATCCACGGATGGAGTTAGTGCCCTTATGAGCCTGTCACCCCTTCTGACCTGCTGCTGAGCTCGCTGGTACTGAGGAACAAGCCTTCAATATTTGAGTCTTTGGCAGACATTTCATATCCAAAAATATAACGAGAGTTATGAAGCAAGTAATGTGGAAAAAGACAATACTATTACCTAGAACTCTCAGAATGAATGAATGAATGAATACATCTTTAAGTAAAAAATATGGTTTTCAGTGGAACTATGAGATTGCTAAGACTCAATGAACTGTACTTTAGCGGCTATCATAGGATATTTGTATTATTTGTAGTTGCTTTGCCTTATTAATAATAGAGGGACAAACATTCTTCTTCACAATGCTTTACAGTATCACCTTACCAGGAAAAGGTTCTGTTTCATTATCCTGTGATAGCAGCTAAATTACATTTCATCGAGTATTAGCAATCTCATATTTCCATTGAATATGATTTTTTTTTTTGAGCTGAGGATTGAACCCAGGGCCTTGTGCTTGCTAGGCAAGCGCTTTACCACTGGGCTAAATCCCCAATCCCTGAATATCATATTTTTATTTATTTATTTTATGAGTGTTCTATCTGCTTGTAAGACTTTATGCTAGAGGAGAGCATCAGATCCCACTATAGATGGTTGTGAGCCACCATGTTATTGCCAGGAATTGAACTCAGGGCATCTGGAAGAGCAGCTAGTGCTCTTAACTGCTGACCCATATCTCCTGTCCCAAAAATCCTATTTTGAACATAATGAGTGATGTGGGAAATACATATGGATGATCTAACAAAAATTGTAATGCGGGGCTAGAGAGATGAATTGGTGGTAATGAGACCTGGCTGCTTTTGAGAGGACCAGAGTTCAAGTCTCATCCACACTGGGTGGTTTACAATTGCCTGTTGCTTCAGCTCCGGGGGGTCTCTGATGCCCTCTTCTGGCCTCTGTGGGCAATGCACACATGTAGTATACAAACACACACACACACACACACACACACACACACACACACACGTACACACAAATAAATAAAGTAAAATGTCTATAGCTCTATTTACAGTAAGAAATTAATTAGAAAAATGCATGTTTTCCTAGAAAAATCACCTTTGTAAGCATTTTCAAAAAATAAATTTCGAAGTCTTGTAAGTCATCCAACAATATTGTAAGCCAAGATAGAAATAATCTCATTTAAAGGATGATATAAGCCAGGTGGAGGCCACACACACCTTTCATCCCAGCACTCGGGAGGCAGAGGCAGGCAAATCTCTGTCAGTTCAAGGCCAGCCGGGGATACAGAGTGAGTTCCTGGACAGTCAGGGCTACACAGAGAAACCCTGTCTCAAAAAAACAGAAAAAAAAGTAATGATCTACATTATTCTCAAGGAAACAGACTTAGATATATATGCCAGCATATTGCGGGATTATATTTAAAAATCACAAAATGCTACAGTGGTGACTGCTATTTGCTGACCATCATCTTATTATCTATTACTAGTTCAACTTGATCTTTTTATTTTGACAAAAATGGCATTCCTTCATTGAATGAACTAGTGTGCGTGAACAGTGTCAAACACATTGTTTGCAGTTATATATTAACTTTTTCTATATCATGTTAAAGGTGGGGATGGAGGACTTTCTTGTGTTTTCATCTACTGTCAAGTCATACTATCTTATCCATGAGCAGGCTTTACTATATTTATTAAAAGCACCATAACTGATCTTCTCACTGGTTTGGGGGGTTAGTGCTTGACTGTTCTCTCGGGCAGAATCACATCTGTTTTTCAGCCTGCAGAGAGTTTAGGCCAACTACAGAGTCAGACTCAAATGCCAGATCAGTGGCCAGTGCATGCTAGTCCTTTACCACAATAGTGAGAGCAAATCCTTTCGGGACTACAAATCAAAAACTGCTAGAGGTTCTGCCTGGTACCTCGTGACCCTGACTCTTGGTGCCAACACACCATGACACAAAGAAGCCAAGCAGCCATAGAGGCAGGTCACATGAATGAGTTCTTGCCATAGTTCCAGCTAAGGTCCAGCCAATAGCTGGCATCAACAAACAGACTAGAGTGAGTGAGCCTTCCAATGGTCCCAGTCTCTAAGCTTTGGTGTGTTCCTGCTGATACCAACGGGAGCTCAGCCAAGCTGTCTCTAGCAAGCCCGGACCAAGATGTAGATTGGGGAACACAACAAGTGTCGATGCTTTAAGCATCTCTTCTAGGTGAGATTGAGCGCACAGTAGCTGAACGTATGAATAGTGTCCACGTGTCTCACGCCATCATGAATTGCTTTCTCTATTGGTCCTTCCTGACTCCTGGATTTGGCCCACTTTTCTAGTCTGATCTCTGCTGCCCTGTCCCTCACACACAGCTGCATCCAAATTAAGCAGCTGTTCATCTCCCTCACCTCTCTCCCTGTAGAGCCTAGCAAGGTTCTACGCATCTCAATCCTTCAAAGCCCATGAAAGCCCATGTGATGCTCCTCGGCTGTCTCGCTTCTGTGGTATTGGAGACCTCTCTTTCGGTTCTAGCAGTCTGATTTTCCTTCTGGGAAACCTCTTTTCATCCTTTATCCAGAAACTTCATGTACAGGAAACTTAAGCCTGCCTTTAGCCTAAAGTAGGCAAGCGCTTAACCACTTGGCATATTCCATTTTCCTAGGCACTGTGGTCTATTCGAGGGTGAGAGCCCGCCCTGAGTTGGCCCAAACGAGACTCAATCCTGGCCTTCTCTGAGGAGAATATTCCGACAACACCTGCTGAGCTGTGAAGCTGTCAGCTCAGGTCTGTCAGTTGTCCAATCCTGAGAGAAAGCCTGCCTAACAGTCTAATCCAAAGGAAGGCAGAGCCAAGCGTCCTTACACAGCATCATTATAGCACCTGAAGCCCGCCATGCCAAATGACTGGTCCTCTCTCCACCCACAATTTCATAGTTTTGTCAACAAAATAATTCCCTTTCTGGATGGTAACTGGGTTGTGTTAATATTACTTTTGTAGCTAAAGACTCATGGGCAGTCTAGATGACATCCTTTCTGGATATTATATGACAAAATCTAGGTGTCTATTTTAAATGACTCCGTACTGTGACTTGTGGGGAAACACTGTGAAAAGTAAGGTCCATGAAGTTCAACCTTGGCTCCTGCTCCACCACCACCTCAGTGGCATTCCTCATAATGTCATTTGACTATGGTAGCTCCTAGAGCCATTGTATGGTATACTAGCTATGGGCACACCGTTAGGAGCTTTCCATGGGCAAGAACTATTTTTTTTTTTTTTTTTTAATAGTTTTTTGAGACAGGGTTTCTCTGTGTAGCTTTGCGCCTTTCCTGGAACTCACTTGGTAGCCCAAGCTGGCCTCGAACTCACAGAGATCCACCTGGCTCTGCCTCCTGAGTGCTGGGATTAAATGCGTGCAGGAACTTTTATTTTTTTTAACTGGCTATATAACAAGGGTACTGGGCTTATAATCTGTACTCTAGAGCCATTAGTCACTTCCTTTCTTCCACACGAGTCTCTTCCAAGTTGCTGGATGGAATGTGTATTAATCAGTATCTCTAGCTAGACAATCCTTGCAGAACAATTTATTAGGTGCCAGGCACAAATACCACCTCAATGAATTCTCATGATAACACGGGGTATGAAGTATTTTTTTTTTTTTCTTCTTTCTGTGCAGGTGCAAGACATTCTGGCAAAACGGAACCGGAGAGTTCAGGGAAGCGGACCCATAGTGTCTCTGCTAGCTGGCAGCAGAATAGTGGCTTCACCCAGCTCAGATCTCTTTGATGCTGACTCTTGGAGTGTGGGATTTCCACTTTGAGACACGCTCTACACACCTGCTCGGAATCAAGGTAAATTGTCTAGGATACAAGCATAGGAGCTCAGTCCTTGAATTAGGGAAACTACACTTCCTAGGCCCCAGAAGCAACATAGCAACATTTGCCCCTCCCCCCCACAGGTGGGCGGTGGGGGAGGGGGATGGGAGATGGGGGTGGGGGAGGCGAAGGCATGGCTGTAAGCTTCATAACAGATGTGAAGAAGTGACAAGAGGAGAAACTGCAAGAGCTTTGCTAGAAAGTGCTGCAAATTTGGTGGCTGTCAGCCCGGAAAATGTACCCAGCCCCGGGTGTCACAAGTGCGGAACAAAACAACGAATCCAGGAGGCGGCGGCGGCGGGAGAAGAGGGGGCCGGAGAGGAGAGGCTTCGGAGGAAGGAAATGAAATATCTAAGCAAGGGTGATTGAGGAGGACAGAGCCTCCAGAGTTGCAAGAAGACCTGTTTAGAGTTTGAATCCATAAATGTAGGGCAGTGGGCTATTTGGGGGAACTGCAGGCCTGTCCCCGCCCACCTCCCACTCCCCTTAACCTCCCCAAAGGAATAGGACAGACCCCTTATTAAAAATTCTGACAGCTCTTTGGGAGACAGTAATGTATCCACAGACAGACTGAAAAGGATGACCACAGAATCTAGTTTGTGCTTCTAATTCAATGAAAAATTAAATATTTATTATCGGTTGAACATCCTTATGAAAAAGGCAGTTTTTAAAATTTCATCTTCATGGGGCTGGAGAGATGGCTCAGAGGTTAAGAGCACTGACTGCTCTTCCAGAGTCCCGAGTTCATTCCCAGCAACCACACGGTGGCTCATGACCATCTATCATGAGATCTGGCGCCCTCTTCTGTATACATAATAAATAAATAAATCTTTAAAAATTTTTTCATTTTCATGTCCTGCTGGGTTTTATGCCGAGCCCATTGGGTGCACCGATTCCTAGCTTGAACTGGGATGGTGAGTTGGAAACTTAAAAGGAAGACTGGGCCTGTTGGAGCACCATGAGCCGGGGATGGGGGGACCATCATTTGTGTTTCCGAATCTTAGTTTTGATCTAAAAAAACAAAACAAAAACAAAAACAAAAATAAGCCATGAAAACACCTCATCTGCTGCTCTTTGGCCTGATTATGTGGATGGATGGTCACGTGCAAAATCCCCGCTGGCCTCTCCTGTAGAGACCACATGTCACTTGTTCATTCATTTTTAGGCCACACTTTCCCGAGAAAAGAGGAGATGAACCAATACAAATCTGATTGGCTTGATGCTGTCGGTGCATTTAGGGAAATGCAAAAGTGAAGGTTTTTCTCTCTATGACTTTCGCTCCAAGGCAGTTCATGCCAACCAGATCCTTTCCCAAGGTGGATACATTTGCTCAATGTAGGAGAGCTGAACGAGGGTTCAAATGCCTTTCACAACAGAAGCAGTGCACAGCAGTTCAACCTACTCTCCAAAGTGATGCAATCCTTTCTAATTTATAGCTCTATGTAGAGACCATCCTCACCAACAGGCATTTTGCATATGTCTCTCTCAAGGGTGGCAGGTAGCAACAAAAACACCATGCATATTGTGTGTATTTTCAATGTAATTTTATATTTGCTTAGATTTATAACGTATCATGATTAACCTTTAAAACATTTAACAAAACATGCACTGTTTAACCTACCACCAAAAAGATAAGAAAAACTGTAACTTACCTATAAGTTAATTTATAATGCTGTGTCACATTTGAAATCATAACTGTATACAGGTTTAAATACAAGTTAAATTAAATATGGGTTAAAACTGCCTTCATATAATGTTTGGAAGTTTTGAATTTCTTACTTTTGAAGTAAGTTCATTTGATTAATTTTCCTGTTTTATTTCTAAGTTACAGGCTAAGCCGGGAGGTATTAGGTTTCTATTTGCAATCGTATATCCACAGGTAAGACACACAGATGTTGGCGGTTCAAGGACAGGGGCAGATCACTTCTGTCCTCACTTGGTGGAGGGGCAGGGAGGTCCTGCTTCTTAGAATGGTATTAATCTCATTGGCGGAGAGAGAGGAAGAGTTTCCTCCAGTTCTAAGGGTAGTCATCCTATTCTCCCAGCCCACTCTCCTGACCTCATCTCAGTCTAAAAACTCTCAGCCGGTTCGGTTCACTTTCTAAATCATGGTCTCTCTAGGGGCAGGGCTTCAGCACCTGGGTGGAATGGGTGAGGTACAAACACTCCACTTGGTGAGAATTCTTTTGCAGACCAAGGGCCCTGCCCCACTCTCAGAGACTTGAATTTGCAAGAGGATGCGCATCCTCGGAGGCCACACTCGCCTGGGTCACTCTGCCATGGACCACAGCATTTCTTCCCAAACACTCAACGTCTGCTGCTGGACCTGCCCTCTCCCACCTGGATGTCAGCTCACGCTTGCGCGCAGAAGCTTGGTGGGTTACACTCAGAGGGAGAATAGCGATCCACTGTTGCAGTGGAGGCCACAGATGGAACGGCAGATGGGGTGGACGAGAGAAGGGAGAGAGCTGGCATTGAGCGCGCTGCCGAGGTCTAGTAGCAAACTGGACAAAGTGGAGGCATTCCATGTGCAAGCCTGGCTTTCCTGGCAGTGTGGAGACATGTGCTTTCGGGGTAGAAGGAGGGCACATGACTTACTTAAGTTGACTAGGTAGGCTGTAACTTTTAGATGTCTGGATGATGGATGTGAGAGCCCCATTTGTAACCTATTTTCTATTCTTCACCATTGTTAAGCCTAGAACTGACAGTCAGGAATCCTCATCAATGTGTTAAACATTCATCATCTTTTCGTATCCTCTACTGAATATTGATACAAATTAAGCAAGTCTTGGTGGCAAATGTAAACAACTATATACTGAGTACTGGTCAAACCTTGGTGGCTAGCCGGGCTGAGCTATGTTGTGAACCAGCTGGTAGAGTCTCCAGCTTCCTATTCTCAGTCAGCTGGCCAAGAAGCCAGAAAAACAGGCTTCCCCTGACATCACTCAGTTTTGCAGCTGTCCTCAGGAGGAAAGAGAACAACACAGCCATTGAAATTCTCAAAGCTTTGCTAATGGCCAGGAGGATTCACTTGATGTATAGTATGGGCCTCCCAAATCGCTCCATTTCAAAAGGAAAATGTGTTATAGTAATTTGGTTCATCAATTATAAAAAAGGTTTCTTTCTAATTCCCACCCCTATTATCTGTTTCCCACACACCTCATAGGCTGCCCTTTCAGTGAACTTGTCAGATGTCCTGAGAATTTCATTCTTGTAAAGTGTGTAGTGTTCTGTGTATGCTCAGCAATACCAGGCACAGTAGGTTGTGTTTATGTTGGTATTTATATATATATCATATATATATGATAATTAAAGAAAAAAGAGACTATCAGTTTAAAAGTGGATTTTGATGGGAGAATTTGGAGGGAGGAAAGAAAGGGGGGAAGAAGGGGAGAAAAGGGAGGAGAGGAAAGTGGTATAAAAATAAATTAAAATCATTAAAATTGTAAAATTTGCACAAGCAACAATGAACTATACATCTCATTCTTTTCCTTGCTTTTTCCATCTAAGACATTTTTAGGTTTTTTTTGCTTGTGTGTTTGTTTTTGTTTTTTCAAGACAGGATTTTATTATGAGCCCAACTGGCTTCACGCTCACAACCCTCTACTCAACTTCCTTGGTGATGGGATTATAGGCATGTACGACTTTACCTGGACTTAGGGTGTTTTAAGATATGTTGAACTTGGCAAAATCTACACATAGCAAAGTAGTGACCAGCAGACAAGAATCTTCAACAATTACAGATTGCATCTTCCTTGGTTTGGTATATTGTTTTAATGGTTGTGGAAAACAAGTAATTTGATTAAAATTTTTCAAATTTATGGCTTATGTGAGGGACCTAGAACTTAAATGAAACCTAGCCTGCTAGTTTTCTATGTTAATATCTACTTTCTGGCTCTATTGCCTTCCTTTTCTAGTTATCAAGTTGCCATCTTGCTTATCACCAGCTGGGAGCAAATAGGTCTCTTTAGTATAGTTGTTTTTGAAGTGCTTCTCTCATTGATATATACTTCCAGAAAACTGGCAACTAAACACCAGCCACAAGAAGCAAAAAAGATGGTCAGTGTAGGCTCTTCTCCATTTCTGCTCATTTGATGTGAGATTATTTTCATGATTATTATAAAATGATTTACTTCTCTGTAATGCTTTCCTGGGGGAGATGGAGACAAACAGCTACTCATGCAGCTAGAGCACCAGTGATGTGTCAAAGCAACGGTTCCATGGAAGTCCAACTTGGTGAATCAATGAGTGTATTGGGGTACTTTCAGAAGTGTGGGTGAGGCGTATTTTCCAAGAGCACAGGTGACTCACAAAGGTAGCTGCATTACTGAAAAGCCTACCCAGCCTGATTGTTGACCCAAGAAAGCTGCTCTTTGATTTTTAACCAGTTAGACTGTCCTTCTCCCGGAAGCCCTTACTGCTTAGATAACCTTGGGTAGAGTTGGGAATCTTGTAAATTTTAGGAACTTCTTCAGACTTGTGAGTTGTTTGTTTCTTGGGTCTTAAGGAGCCTCCCTCCAGAAGAAATATTTCAATTAGAAAAAAATTGCTATACAGTGACTTCTATTGGTTGATTATGATAGAATTTTGAATGTCTGAATGAATTAGGTAGGACTTGCCTCATACTGCTTAAAAGTGTGTGCTAGAGGATGAAGCCTGGTCTTTCCCGGTGACTTCCCTGTCCAACTCTGATCTTATTAGTGGCTATATAGATCCAGCAGTGATATTTTGCTGAACTTACTAGTAATTTCTACTTAATTATGAATGTGTTTATCAAATATTTCTTTAAGGGAAAGGCAAAAGTAAAGGCAAGCTACATAAAGGTGTTCATTGTAGATTTGGAAAAGAATGAATCCTAGACACACCTCAACCTAGAACTGGTTCTGGACCTTAACTAATGGGGTCTAGCATTATGGAGAATCCCTTGTCCTCAGGATTCATCTCAAGCTACCTCTGTGCCTTCTTATTAGTGTTTTGACATATCTGGTTTTGTGCTTGACAGCACAGACAACTGAGTTGTTATTGCTTTTCTGCAGTTGCTACTTGTCATGTTTCATGATATTGTTCCTGGCCTACATTAACATGTGTATTATTACCCAGAAATGGATAAGAAGACAAGGCATGCTTTTCATAAAACACACACACACACACACACACACACACACACACACACACACACATTGCACTATAGACGCATTTGGATGAAACTCTAGGCATGTAGGAGGGTGGTCTTTTCCTCTGTTTAGTTAAAATATCCATGTCATATCTATGATACCAGAATTCAGTGGCCATTTTAGGTCAAGCTGACTTCCTATGTAACCCTGAAGGCATGGTTGGGTGTTTAAATACTCTGCTTTAAGAAAACATTAGTGTGAATAAGTGCCTTTTCAGATGATCTGACTTCAAAGGTTTGTCTGCTTTAGAAAGAATGATTACTAATAGTGTAACTCATCTTGTGACATGGAGAAAATCATGGTCTTCTAACTACACAATGTGAGCAGAGGCTGTTAATGGTAATTGGATTTCCTAAACCACTGACTTGCCTTAGACTGATGAAATGCTAGCATGCTAACACCAGCATCATACTAAAGCCCAGAATGCCTCAGTTCCTTGATGCTCATGGTGTGATCCAGCTACTGCCATCATCTGGGAGCAGGTTAGAGCTAGAGCATTGTAGGCCCTGCCTAGACCCACTGGGGCATCAGCATTAAAATAGCAAGTGTCTGCTGGTGATTCTATGCATATCAGAGCTCAAGAATGCAGCCTTAATGAAACTGAATTTTAGGAAGGAAGAAGCCAAGAATTATTGTACTTTTCAGACAAGACTCAGGAAAGCCATTTAACTAGCAACTTCTTCATTTGTGTGGACCAGCAAGAACCAAAAGATATATACTCTGAGCTGTGTGTTTAGTCTTAAACTTAGTTGCTACATGAACTGTTGGATATAATTAATTTTGATAAGGCATTTTAACACAAATACATCTAAAATGTTCTCATTTAGGAGGCAATTATTGTGAAAATAATTAGGAAGATATTCCAAACTCTTATTTTCATAAGGTTAATTTTTCACAATCCACCCCAGCCTAGTCCAGCCATATTTCAAGAGCTCAAAAGTCACATAGAACTGCAATGTTGACAGAACATAATTGCAAATTATGATGTCGCCAGAAGTCCACACCAGGTGTTTGGGTTGCCTGTTTTTTCTATAGTAGTGAAAGATGAGAAACTGCATTGGCTCCTTGATTTACTAGTAAGAACCTACTATGTGTCAGATTCTGTACTAGACTGGGAGGAAGTGAAAGCAAGAGCCATATAGTTTAGAAAATATTTAGAGTGTCATATGATAGGTTAAACAGAAGAGGTCTGTGTAGAAAGACATACAAGTGTTTTAGCGTTTTAAATTGCTGTGATAAAACACCATGACCACAAGCAACTTGTGAGGGAAAGTGTTTATTTCGATTGCACTTCCATGTCACAGTCTATACTCAAAGGAAGTCAGGGTTGAAACTCAAGCAAAAACTTGGAGGCAGGAAGAAACTAAGGCCGTGGAAGAATGCTGCTATGGACTTGCTCCTTGTGGCTTGGTCAGCCTGCTTTCTTATAGCACCCAGGACCAGCAGAGCAGGCGTGGTACCCAATCCCAGTGAACTGGGCCCTCCCACATCAATCATAATCAAGAAAACCCATGCACCACAGGCTTGCCCATAAACTAATCCAGCAATGGCATTTTCTCAAGTAAGGGTCCCTTTCCCCACATGACACTAACTTGTGTCAAATTGACATAAACCTAGACAGTACAAGAAGTATGGAAGAGAACACCTCAACACTGCCCAAACAGGAATGAAATACTGTAGATGAAATTCTAAATGGTCTTACTAAATAACAAACACAGAGCCAAATACAGAGTTAAAAGCCCAAGAGATCAGAGCACTAGCAAATAGCCTTAAGCTTACCACTCGCTGCCTTCACTTCCTGAGAGACAGAGAGAGAGAGAGAGAGAGAGAGAGAGAGAGAGAGAGAGAGAGAGAGAGGAATTCTGGGAACAGGAAGGCTGAGTCAGGAGTCACCAGCCAGACACAGAGGCAGCAAGATGTGAAGGCAGAACTGGGAAAAGGTACCAAGCCACATGGCTAAACACAAATAAGAATTATGGGTTAATTTAAGTGTAAGATCTAGCTAGCAAGAAGCCTGAGCCATTAGGCCAAACAATTTTAATTAATATAAGCATCTGTGTGTTTATTTGGGTCTGAGTGGCTACAGGCCCAGGCAGGATTGGAGAAAATTCCAGCTACAAAATGCTGTGATTAAAAGGTTGCCTTCTGAAACTTCATAGACCCATGCTCCAGGATTCACTCCAGCCTGTAAGGATAAGTCCTCAAAGGGTTGCTGTAATTGGGGTGTACCTATAATATAACTCAAAATATAGAGTTGCTAGTTGGTTATACAGTGTCTGAAACAAAATATACTCTATTGATTGATAACTATTGTTAGTAAAAGTAAGTTCATTGTAATTTGAATATTTATTATTGAATGCAGTTTTGTAGGTATCAGTAAGAGAAATTCAAAACTCCATTTTCTTTATTTCACAATAATTTTACTCCTTAAATCATTCAAAGTAATTTGTAGATATCAAATCCATTTTCTTTCAATATGTTGGAATGACTTTCCTAAGAACAGGGTATTTTTTTAAGCAATTGGGGTACAATTACTAATCTAAAGAACTTAACAAGATATTATTTTCCCTTCCCTTCCCTTCCCTTCCCTTCCCTTCCCTTCCCATCCCTTCCCCTTTTCCTTCCTTCCTTTCTTTTTTTTTTTTGTTGTTGTTTCAAGAAAGGGTTTCTCTGTGTAGCCCTGGAGGTCTGAAACTTTCATTGTAGACCAGGCTGGCTCAAACTCACAGAGATCCTCCTGCCTCTGCATCCTAAGTACTAATATTTTCTAGTATTTAGTCAATCTTAAAATTTTTTCTTTGGGACTTAAAAAAGATAGATATTACAGTACTTTCTGCAAATTTGCTAAACACAAACACACTGAAAACTGCAAATGTAATTATCTGATAATTGTTGTTATTGTATATAGTTTTATTATATTAGAATTAAAAATTTTCCTTTTAATTTAAATAATTTTTTTTTTTTTTTGCCAATTGTATAATATATCCCCTAGGTTTTCTTTTCTTTCTTTATTGGCCCAGAATCCAATCAAGATAGCAAACCACTTTCAGTTGTCATGTCTCTTCAGTCTCTTGGAATCTTGGGAAATTCCTTAGACTATGGATTTATATCTGTGTGTGTTGTGGGGTCGATGAATGACTGGGGATTTGGAGCGAAAGATTGTCAAAGTTTTAGTGAGTCGAGGCTGCTGTTTTGTAGACTATCTCAGAAAAATGAGGTGTGTTTGATATGTCCTCATGATTTGATTGAAGTGACACATTTTGGCAGGTCAGCCAGAGCTTTTGATGACACATTTTAATGAAGGCATTAGGAAGAGCAGAAAGCAACATCACGCCAAGGCTTGAAGGGCAGAGGTGAGAGAGCTACCCTGGGGCTCTGGCTGGGAGTTGTACTGGTAGAAGGTTCACCAGGGCTGCCCAGACTATCTGCCACTCACTGCCAGAGCACTGGAAAAGTGGGAAGGAGGAAGAATGACTTCTGATACCCTCTTCCTGTCCCTGTGTCTCCTGCTTCTTGGCTGATCCCCACCAAGAAGCAGAGGACAAAGCCAACACAATCCAGGTGATGTAGACACCACCAGCAGCCTCCTTGGAGGGCAAGAAAGGTGCACCAGTATGGAGTGGGTCCTGAAGGGGTCAGGGGAGTGGAAGGCAGCTGATACAGAAGACAGATACATCATGAGAAGTGATTAAGAGGGAAGAGCTAACATTTATAAATGGGGAATAAAAGGTCAAAAAGTGTTGCAGGACATTTTGCACCGTTGTCAAAAGAGTTGAATAGCTGGGTGGGTCCAGGGTAAGGACCTGTTACTTATCAGCATGATAGTCCTTAGATCAGGAGGACTTTGGACCTATAGATGATAAAGCAGGACACTTCCATGATCAGATCTGTGCCTTAGAAAACAAAATAGCTATGGTGGTCATAGGGCAGAACAGTGTCAAGAAAGACCAAAGTCTGGGACTGATTACTGCAGCTGAGGGCAGAGATAAGAGCCATTGAATCAGATGCACCTAGGGCAGAGAGCAGGAGACAAAAGAGACATTTGGGACCTTTAAAATTCAAAAGAGGAAGGGGTCAAACATGTTTGAGGCTTAATTAGTAATAATTAGTATTATTGATAATGGCAGCTAGCAGATAGCAAATACTTACTATTTAACACTAAATTAGAGATCTCATTAATCTTCAGGGCAACTCGGTGTGGCAGGTGTTATCACAGATTTAATTACAGGAAATAAAAATGATTAGGTGGATATAATACCAAGAATTGAGGCCGAACGCTTGAATCACCAGTGACACTCCCCATGAGCTTTAGGTAGTACACTGTTGGGAAACAAAAGTTGGAACTAAGGAGACAGATTTGCCCTGGGGCTGGTTAAGTGGGCAAGTGCCACAGGATTGAGGTGAAAGCTGTGGTTACAAAATAGAGACCTTGGTCTACTCTGAAGCTACTGAAGAAGAAACATTACCTTGTTTTTGGCAAATGCTCCAGGAAGCCCCAGGACAGTTTGAACATTTTTATTGATATAATTGGTCTTGGCACAGAGAGCACCTGTAACCTTCCCACTGGCTGAAACTTGTAATGGACACACAAGTGACTACTTAGCTGCTGTGATGTTCTCCAGGACTGTGACAGTCACTCCAGCTAGCTGTGGCTGGAGCTGCCAACTTCACGTGTGGTACATCTGGTTTGTGCTAGGCGGGGTGTGTGTGTGTGTGTGTGTGTGTGTGTGTGTGTGTGTGTGTGTGTGTGTCTCAGTATTTTGTCACGTGACTTTTCAGCTACCATTTATTTCCTATTTGAGGATCAAGTACTTTTGGAGTTCCTAAAGAAAATGGGATTTTCCTCATGGAGAAAGTATTCCAGGGAAATGTTTTAAAGTCCACAAATTATGAGGGATAGATTTTGAAAGTGTTAGTTTTATGCAAGATTACCACCAGATCTTTATCAAAATGTAAAGGTTCCTTCTATTCAGTAGTCCCTACATTAGTCTTTCTTAATAGTCTGAAGTAGATGTGTTGTGCATTTTTCATTTAGGGAGACAAAATTGAAAACATTTGCATGTGGAACAGGAATCATTTAAGAAACTGTGGAAACCGCTAATCTAGCTTAATGCCTTCTATTACTTTGGAAACATTTATTTTATCCCTTGGTTACTGGCAGCTCTATTATGGTTTCCAGACAACAATAGAGGGTTTTATGTTTTGTGCTTCATTGCAGCAAAATGGTTCTCAAATACCTGACCTCAGATAATTGTGAGTCCTAGTGAAAATACATATTCTCTGAGACTGTGATTTTTTTTAAACCCACAAGAAAGCTTGTAACACAATTTATCTTGGGATCTTTTCTCTAGGATCTACACTATCTTCTCATGGGCTGTTAATATATACTCTATATGGTTGTATTGTATATTATATCTCTTATTAACTCTGCTGCCATCACTAATGTTTCAATATATAACTGTATGTGCCTCAAGGGAGCAGTTTATGTGTTTTACTGGCAAGGAGCACAAAAAATTCTCCCTGCTGTTTCCCTCTATTATGAATTAATATCCACTACCAGGGGACTACTTATGATATAAAATTGTCATCCTGTGAGTGGTGTAGATGAAATTACCATGGAGAAAAGCTGAGCAGTAACTGGAGAATGAATAGGACAACACCTTTTCTGCTCAAAGTGGGAACCCTGGTGTCGTATATTAATTTATGGCATATAATTTACATTGCTAATTGCTAAGTTTAATAATCTCTAATATCTTTTCAGTCACAGGCTTTTCTTAACACAAAACAATCTTCCGTGTTGAAATGGAATATTCTAATAACATGGGATCATTTTTGTTGGCTCCAGAGTATATTGCAATCTCTGCAAGATTGTAACAGCACCTAGGGAGGGAGCTTTTTAAGCAATATTGTTCTCTACATTGCTTTTCATTTCGGCAATAAAGGAGTTAAAGGAGAGAGATTGATTCTTAATGACAGTCCTGAGTGTTGTGTGGTGGTTGCCTGGCAACTCTACCTGCAGGAACTCAATATTGGACATGTATCTGTATTAATCCCCTCTTGTCAAGGTGTGTGTAGGTGTTTAGTATATCAAGCTTGGGAAATACTTAGAAGCAGAAAAGTTTGCTCATTTGATGATCCTTGGGAATTGTGTGAGATCACTGGGTGTCAACAAAGAAGGGTCAGGAGAGTAAGTGATGTACAGTGCTGGGAATAGATCTTGAATGTATTTGAGCATCTCTTAAGTGAGACTGAGCCAAGCCTTTCTGTCCTCGCCTCCCTCTTTTATCTCTTCCGAGGATGAATCTATTCACTTAGAGAACATTTATCGACCATCTTTAATGTGCTAGCCTCTGTGGCAGATACAGCCCGGGGTCTTTACACGAGATAAATGGAGTCCCCAGTCCTTTAGTCTGGAGTGGGGACTATGGTGAGTGCAGGGTGCAGTCACAAGGAAACATTCTGACTCAACAGCTCTCAGAGTTCACACGCCCGAATATCGGCCATTCCTTCATTTCTCCGGTAGAGATTAAAGTAAGCTGTGGCTTATGTCCTATGCCCAACCTACTACTTACTTACATCTCCGTCCATTCCCGGAGTTCCACAGCACTGATGACCACTGTGCTCCATACCCCTTCACTCACCATCCCTTGGCTCCTACTTTCAGAACCTTTGCTAAGGTTTTGACTTCGTTATGAATTGCTTTCATTTTATCGTTGATGTTCCCTCTAATTACACAGAAAAGCTGAGGACAAATAGCTTAAAATGACTTAGGCCATTGATGAGAAAACTCTCTTTAGAGAATGAGGAGCACCTCACATTTCTGGGAATGGACATAGCCTCAATGTGAAGCATATTCAGTTCTGTTATTAGTGCCTATTATAAGCACAGAGTGATATGAAGGGTTACCTCTTATTATTCCAGGCTGTTCCATGTGGGGACATTTTGTTGGTGGTGAATGACATTTTCTTAGTAGAGTGAGGGTATAGAAAAGACCTTGCTTTGATCCTGTTACAGTAAGTTTCATGTACGTTGTAAGACGTTTCAGTGACCACCCAAACACCTGGGCCTTCATCAGCTGTTTAGCTGTTTGGTTTTTTTTTTTTTTTTAATTTTCCCTTTCCATCTGGTCATAGGATTGTGAGCAAAAAGAGATGAATCATAATGTCCCATCTGCTCTACTTCCATCAATAGTGAAGACAGCCCAACGTCCCCAACTACACCGTGTCTGGAAAGGGTACGTTTCTTAATGTGTGCCTGAATCCATCGGCACACTTCAGGACCTGAAGCCATGTATTATGGAATGATGACTTAGCGCAGGAGTGAGAGCTTGTATACCCGAGAGGTTGGGGGTGTGAGGACTCAGGAAGGAGAAACGCAGCAACAGTGAAGTCTCTGCAAACATATGGGAGCTTGCAGGGAAGTGTAGGAGGGGTGGGTGTCAGGGCAAGGCTGCTCCGGGGAGCAGGGCTCTTTGGAAAGCTGTCACTTTTGGGTCCCATTGCTTCTTGGGGGTGGTCAGCCTAGAGTATGGTAGGGAGCTTGGGGCACTGCTGGTCAGCTTGCTAGCAGACACGGGAAAGGCTGAGTGCGAGCTGGAACCAATAAGGGCAATTCACATTTCACTACTGACATTTTTGGAGAGAATGGCCTCTGGTTTCACGTCTTTCTACTGTTGCCCAGACTGCATGGAAAAAAGGATTCTGGGAAATGTAGTTCCAAATCAAGTACGTGAAGTACATGAAACCGAGCCCTCACAGAGTTTCACTGTAGAATCTTATTTAAGGGCATTTTGTAGGCTCACATAATCCCTTCCTTGACCGACCCCTCCTTGGAAGACCCATAAACTAGTGCCTTGAGGGCAGGCACTTTGTGTCCCATTCATTTCTTTTCATCACTGTGTTCAACTCAAGAACGTATATTGAGTGATGGAAGACAGAGGAAAAGGAGGTCGGAACTGGACAGTTAGAACTTGGCAGTTCCCACTTTGATCCATATCACCAAATAATTTAGGAGCCAACCTCATTCTGGTTCGTAATTTCTCACCAGTTTTACTTTCCTTCACCAGAGGGACTAGATCCTTTCCACACGAGGCTTGTTGTGTTTATGAGCTTTGGACTAGCTTGCCTGCGTTACGGTTGAATCGGGTTTGTAGTTTCAATTCTCATGAAAACCATTATTTGTTGCTGCCATGGCGGCAAGCCCCCTTAATCCCAGCACTAGCACAGGCAGGTGGATCTCTTGAGTTCAAGACTGGCCTAGGGAGCAAGTGCAGGCCAGTCAGGGCTATACAAAGAAATCCTTTCCCGAACAAATAAATAAATAAAACAAAAAGAAAGCAAAGTAAAAACAGGCTAAAATGTGTAGAAAGATTATCATTGAGCACACCAACAGTCTCTGTCTTTTCTGGTCAGTCAATTAGATATAAGGCTGTGTGTTCTATTATATTTGGTCTCAAAATAAGAAAGCCACAGGGAGATTTAATGATCGCTTAACCATTACTTAGTGGCTGAGATTGGTATTGGAATTGGGGTAAGTTAATAAAACTATTCAAGAAATCTAAAGCCCAAGTTCTAGTTTAGACCCTGTACATAAACACACACACCTTATTTTCTTTGTGATGGGACTATTACAATGAGCCTCATTACTTGATTTGTGAACTTTGGTCTGTATTGAGACCGACTTTGGTCTTCTTATCTTCTAGAACAAAGTGGGGTAATGCTGATGACATCACCTTGGAAGCCATAAAAACGCCAAACAGATACCAGTTATTAATATCAGTGACAACAAAACATACTGTATAATAAAACCACAGACAGAAATTGGTATGCACAAGTGAAAGAACATCTTGCAGGAATTGGTTCTTTACTTCCATCAAGTGGGCACCTGAGAACTGAACTCAGGCTTGGCAACAAGCATCTTTATCTGCTGAGCTATCTTGCAGCCCCCTTAATCATACTTCTCAACCAGTAATTGTTGGTAAGTTTTTTGCACCCCGATAAATAAGCCTCTCTGCTGAGGTAAAAATCCAAATCAGACCAAATCAGACTGAATTAGAAAAGCCCCCCAGTTTAATGGGTAAAGCATTCCTGGGCAGTTCTTAGGCTTCCCAGAGAGGAGATGGGGAAGAGAAACCGGAAGGGAGTTGAGGTGGATCTTCCACCAGAATAGTTAAGAGGTCACATAGACAGCATAATATCTAAACTACCGCACTATAGTAGAATCTTGTAGCTTCAAAAGATGGAAAAAAATCTGTGCAAAACTTGTCTGAATTTCTCTGTAGTATCAGAACTTCTATGCTCTTCAGGTAATGAAGTGTGAGTTCCCATTATTCCCCTACATGTATCTGGGGACCCCTCCCCCTGAGGTTGTTTCTTTGATTTTCTGAGCAGCTGTGTATGTTTTTGTAATATTGATATAGGGGTGAGGCAGGGTAAACACTAGTAACAGCAAGTGGATGGGACAGAGCTGTATAGTGTCCAGCCTAAAGGTTGACAGGAAAGGAACACAGCCTCCACTTCAGGTCACAGCTCTGTGACAAATGGCTCCATTGCTAATAAAGATAAGCTGGATTGCAGGACAATCTGGCAGAAATATTCCGGCCTTAAAAAAAATTGTGATGTGTGATGGTGGGAGGGGGCGGAGGCCCTAAAATTTGCTCCTCTCTGTCAGAAATCATCATCCGAGAGAGTTTTATTATTAGGGAAGTCAGACCTGAAGCCTTTGCTTTGACCACAGAGGTGTTTATGTTTCTTTCAAGATATTGAGTCCAGAGTTGAGGTCTGGTATTTGGCTGGTGACTGTTCAAGAGGAGGGATTTGGCTTCTGGCAGAGCATAAAGCCAAACGACAACAAAGCTTTCCTTTCAAGCTATCCAAATGAACACATTTCTAATCTGAAATTCAAATACTTGACAACAGAGAGCCTGTGAGCTGGGCTTTGAACAGGAAATTGCTTCATGGTTTTAGCATAATGAATCAGGCAGTTAGACTAAATCCATTTAGTAGGAGAAGAATGCTTTCACATGCTTTGTGAAAGAAAGGGGGAGGGGTGGACCTTCTTAATTCCCCCAAATTTCTTAGGACTTGCAGACACAAACGCTCTGTATACATTTTATCTGCTGTGTTCTCCGCCTGGTATGTAGAAAACCAGTATTCAGGAATCATCTTTGTAGGAAGACGCAGTGTCTTGTAATGTTGGAGGAAATGAATGTGATGGGTACAGGTCAGAGAGTTGCTGGCTTTCTGCGCCCCTTGCTTCTCCTGCTGGTGGCGAGTGCATTGCATTGTGAAACCCTGTTTAAGTCCCTGTCAGTGTTAAATCAGACAGCTATGGTAGTGCCTTGTTCTCAAGGCACTAGGGAGACTCAGAGCAGAGGAAGCTGCAGGCATTCCTGGGTCAGACTCTCAGCCTTAAGACAGCAGCAGGCTCCTCAGTCAGCAGGGGTGCTTGAGACAACAGGGGTGCCAACCAGACTTTCGGCATGGGGGTAGCGCTGAGTAGACAGAGGGCTGGTACAATGAGAAGGGCAAGCACATTTCCATGCTGTAGAAGGGTGGTAAGCTGTGTAATAAGTCTGACCCCGAGAGAGCCTGCTGGCATCCCCAGGGAAGAACAGAGACAGAGGAAGTGGAAAATAGAAGTTACAGAAGAAAGAAACAAACGTAATCACAATGGTAGTGCAAACAGGAAGACAGATGGAGAGATTGAGTCTTGCCTGGAGCGAAAGGGGCTCTACAGGAGCAATAGCAGTCACACACCCCTGAGCCTGGGCCCACGGAGCCAAGGCCACAACACATCTGCCCCTATGGCAGACAGATGCATTATGAGGTATGCCTTTTCTGTGTAACATACCCCCAAACTGTTTCCCTAACTCCTCACTGGCACGGAAAAATACATCAATAAATGAGATTTCTTTGAAATCATTGTTTTTAACTTTCTTTTCTTTTCTTTTCTTTTTTTTTTTTTTTTGAGCTGAGGATCGAACCCAGGGCCTTGCACTTGCTAGGCAAGTGCTCTACCACTGAGCTAAATCCCCTCATGAGCTTTCTTTCTTTCTTTTTTTTTAACTTTCATATCAAATAGACTATTAAAGTTCTTATAGTTGGCTTGGAGAAGAAAACCCTTGAGATAGATTACAGAGATATTAAGGAAAGAAAACAACAGAAAAAACCCACCCCCAAACGTGAGTATGTGCCAGGCACTCAACCCATGTTCACATTTAAACAAACAAAGGAACAAACAAGCCAAGGCCAGGGTGGCATACCTGCTTCTCCAGTGCTGAGGAACGGCTCTTATGGCAGGGTGGAGACCATGGTACACAGACTGGCTAATAGGATTGTGCTGACCTGAACGGACCTGGAATGGACTAGGCTGAGAAGAAGGATTTTAAACCACATTAACCAGGTTCTGGAGCAGAATAGTAATCACCCCAAGAGCAAAACTTGAATGTTTAGGAGACCCTGTATCTTGGGCATTGTGCTGAGGCCCCAACCAGATCTAGTCAGAACTTATTCAGAATATATTTCAAGCCAGTGAGTGTACACTGGCCAGAAAGGAGCCTCTATCCTGCCAAGTAGTTCAAATTATCCAGATAAAATGAGGCAGAATTCCAAATCTAAGCCTGTTGCCAGACAACAGACTTCCCTTCAGAAGACTATCCCAGGGTCTAGGGACTGGAGAAGGGGCCATTCTTACAGGGTGACGGGCATGGAAGTAGGTCCCAAGATAATCTCTCTCCCATGCACTGAGGACAGGAATCCCTTTCTCTGAGGCATGAACTTTTATTCCATGATGATAAGTGTAAGTGAGTCTGGAAGGATCAAAAGCAAATTAAGTTCACGTTGAAGTAGAAAAGACTTATATGTACTCTGTTACAGGAGTCACAGAAAGCTCTTAGCAAGTTTTCTTCAATATGGGTCCAGAAGCTGGGGCTATCTCTATAGGCCCCCAAGACTTTTACAGACTTAACAAATCTCAATTCCTAAGAGATGACAGTGACGTAGATGAGGGCCATCAGGAACACAAGAGACTCCCCACGTCCTTCTAGAAAGAGAGAAAAGGGTGTGTGTCTAGCGCAGGGAATTAGGGTCATATTTGGCTAAAGAGCCCTATTCACGGCTCAATAATTCTTTCAGATTTGGTGTTTTATCTCAAAAAAAAAAAAATCCTTGCATGGTTTATTTTAAAGCTCACCACGTGTTAATGTTTGTCTTAATAGAAAAGTGTTTTGAAATGATCCATTATCAAACCCCAGTGAGCTTTAGCAAGAGATGCCCACTTTCTGTGAGGCTCTGAGGATGCCTGGCTCCCGGCCAGTGACTGTCATCCCATTTGGCAAGCAGAGACCCGGGTTCAGCTCTTGACACAATCATTAGGAAGCTCAAGACCCAGCTCTAAGTCATTCTTTTGTGTTCAGTTCTGACTCAAAATAACTTAAAATAGGCAAGTCTGCCTTTCCCATGTTGCTTTGAAAGCATTGAGTAGAAAGCACACTAAGGCTGCTCTTCTCTTTGACCCTGCCCCAACTGTTAGGCGTTATGCATCCCTTATGGAATGGTTTTGTCTTCTTCTGGAATATAAAACAGGCACAAATTTCTAACAATAAATGCAAAATAGATTCTTTTTTGTTTTTCTGTTTCTTACTATGCCTCTTTATAGAAATCTTCTCAGAATGTTCAGGCCCCTTGATAGAAAATATATTTATGTACATTTCCATTTGCATTATCCTTGGGATCAAACTATCTAAATTTTAGAAAGAGTTGTCATAATTGAATCTTCAAGTTGAGATTCTGGGTAGATATTTGAATAGTAAAAAAATAAAAACATAAAAATGAAATTACCATTTTTTAAAAAGTGACATTTAGGGTTCCATATCAAAGCATATCTCATAGCATACTGGCCAGTGGTTATACGACAGAGTTCTGGAATCAAATACCTGTAGGTTTAAACCTATCTGCAAGCTTCATAACCTGAGACAAATGACTCTTTAAGTTTCTGTCCCTTTGTGTGTTTGGTGGGATCAACATACCTGACTTCATGAGATGAGCCATGTCATGAGCTCTTTGTATAGTGTTGGTATGCTGTAAATACCCAATGAAGGTTGACAAATGAGGAAAGAAACATACACTGTACCATTTAAGTTTATTATATTAAAATTTTAACTCAATAAAAATAGTTATTTTTGGAGAATTTTCATTTCAGCTCTTCTTCCTCAGAATGCAAGCTCACCAGGTGTTACATGTGTATCTTAATTATCCAATTGATAGCTGCTGTCAGCTTGCTTTCTCTGACCAACTGTGTCTAAAACACACATTCTTCCATTCCAATGAACAAAACGCAGGCACGAACCGACTTTGTCCCCTCTACTGTGGACACACTTGTGGCATGGATATAGCTGTTCAACATTATTTTTTTCCCCTTAACATTTCCACTCCTGCAGTCATCTAATAACTTGGAAGCAGATTAATCCATTAAGAGGTGTGCTCCTAGTGTTCGGTAATTGCCAGTGAAGTCTAATCAGATAGCAAGTGCTACAGAAGAGCCTTCAAGAAAGACTATAAGATAATTAAAACATAAAGGTTATGCAAAAGCAGCAAATCAATAGAGACAGTAAACACGGTTTATCAACAGTCCTGAGAACATTTTTTTTCAATTCTAAAATGTAAATGGACTTGGGATAGAGCACATGCTAGGATGATAGATAGGGTTCTTGTAACTGTTTAATTAACTCCAGTTTCCTGCATGTTAAAGGTTACCTCAGCCCACTGGCTCATGTAACAAATTCTCTTAGGGTTTTGTTAGCCGCTGTCTGATACCAAGCCCAGGCAGCCTTTCTTTCTTCCAGGGTTAGGTTTTTTGCCCTGCTCCTCTGGAGACCTTATCAAAACACAGCCCTCTGTTTTCTCTATAAATACACAGATATTTTCACTTTCAGCTAAAATGGTCTGACTTTGTAATCAAGGTTAAAGACACACACACACACACACACACACACACACACACACACACACACACACACGGCCTGACTAATGAGAGGAGGTTGTCAGAAAGAACTGCATAATTAGAATTATATATTGAAATTCATGGGCAGTGTGCACGAATTTCAGAAGAGCCGCGGCATCTCTCTGGATGCCTCACTTTCTGTTTTAATACAGGCTATTTTATAATTAGCCACCAAATTGGGCCACTTGGTTAGTTCAAGCTGATGAAAAGGATAATCAGGAATATTTACATTTTGAAGCTACTACCCTGAGCACCCCAAAAAGGTCAATGATTTGCTGTTCTCAGGTAGCCATTTGAAATGGAACGTACCTGGTGTTTTGCTTGCAATCGTGTATTAATTCAAACTATATGAAGTGGGTGTGTGTGTGCCTCCTTTGCAGACTTGCAATGTTTATTAAAAAAAAAAAAAAAAAAACTCTATGAGGGCTAAGAGTTATTTAAAAGAAAAATTCTTTTTCCAACCCGGTAGGATTAGGTTTCACACAATTAACTTTATCATTAGTAAATAAAAGAGTTACTTAACCTCTGCCCCCATGAAAGTTCTTGATATTTTGCTTAGTAAAGGGCAAGAAACCCATTATGGCTTATTTATTCCCTTTGTTAAAAGGTTATTTCTGAAGACTGTGATATAGAAACACATAATCCAGTGTTTGTTAATAAAGATCTATTTACTCCAGCATTTAAAGAGATGGCCATTGTGTAATGCTCATTAGTGCCACAAACAGGAGACCTTTCCCTGATGTTCCCATGGGAAAGGCTATCAAGCTGTCAGCGAAGGACTCATTTTCTTTAAATTAAAAATCACCGAGGTGTCCTGGGTAGAGGATATTAAACCCTGTGTAGTCAAGCCATTTAGGTCCATGATGAGCTGAACGGATGCATGTAGCCTACACTTATGAAATCAAATGTTCAAAATGCCAGCTGCCTGTGACTTTTGAAAATACCTCTTAGTTAGGGTTTTCATTGTGAAGGAGGATTTGAGCTTGTCCTTTTAAACAATGCTTTAGAGAAGAAATTTAGCACCCCTGCTTGCAACATCCATTTTTCAATAAATCTATACTTTCTCTGCCCTCTTCCATGTTATCAGTCATCCACATCCCAGAGCAAATGCTTTAGGCCTGAGGTTAAATTAAGGTCCTGTCTCCAGGGATTGTCTGGAAAGCTGTCTACATCCTCAGAAAAACTTATCTGCATCCTATACAGCCAAGGGGAAGGGGTCGCTCTGCTTCCCATTGATGTCAGTGGTGGGATTATTGCTTGGCAGTTGGAAATGAAAAGAAAACCACAATTACACTTCATTATAAATTATAAATAGCTGGAACTTCAGTATATTGCCATGATGCTGAAATCGACATGGGACACGGATGTCCTATATTCAGGTTCCTTCTCTCAAAGGCTAAAGAAAGCATTGTCTGTCTTTCCTTGAGAGCCCAGAGATGTCCTTTGTGCTCATTTGAGAGAAGCATAGTATCTGACAGAAACACAATGTTACAGCATCTTTCTTAGCATCTGCAAAATAGAAAAGGATGCATCCAATAAAAATTAGTTTTCTAAATTGATTTGTCTAAGATATTAAAATTAACCAAGGCCAAAAAGAACTAAATTTTCTGACAGAAGCAAAGCATTAAATGAACATATTAACATGTGTGTGTACTTCCCTTCCTACATCCTCAAGCTAAATTAAGTTAAATATTGCTCTATAGAGAAATATTATAAAAAATATCTGTCTTTATTAAATCTAGTGAGAGAGAAATAATTCCCAGAGGATTAGGAGTTAAACAAAAACCAATTTACAAAATGAGAGGAGATTTACAATCATTTACTATAAAATCTCTGAGGGCAAGGGTGTAGGAAAATATCATGGAGAAGGTACCCAAGGAAAAATGCTCACTTGTTCTGAATCAGTGCACCAGAGAGGAAGGGGAGGAACTTACATCCTTATTTTGTAAGTATATATTAGGCATATATTGTATGGCATGCATACTTCTAGCCACTGGGAATATATAAACTATTGATGGAAAAAAACCCATGTTTTCATGGAACTTACATTTTAAGGGAGGAAAATAAGCAACTATGTAATTGTATTTTTGTAAGATAAGGGATATCATAGATAAGAATGTATGCAGACAGATGTAATATTTGTGCATTTTGTAAGGACCCCTCATGATGGAGTAGGAAGAATTATTTTGTAGAATGGTCAGGTGAGCACTGAACACAAAATGCGACAAGTAGAACAAGCAGCCAGCACAAAGGGCTGCTGGTAAATGCACAGCAGAGCTAGGAATCCCAAGCTCCTGGGTGAGGAGAAGAGTGGCAGGAGATGCTGAAAGCCAGGTGGTGGGCTCTGGGGCATGTTGGAGGTAGATTGTATGGTACCTTGGAGGTGATTGTGAATACTTTGAAGATTGTGATCAAAGGACTATTGTCATCCATCATCTGTTTTTTGGAGTACATAACTCTGCTATGTACAGCATAGATTAGGAAGCATGGGTAGAAAAGCAGGAAGAAAGACAGGACACCATTGCAATCACCTAAGGTGGCTTGGACTCGGGTTCTGAGAACACAGAAAGTGAGAAGGAAATCCAGATATATTCTGAAGGAGACAAAAATCACTCAGTAGCTGAGTGACTCTAGTCTTGAAGACAGTTGGTGCCAAGGATTTGGGCTGGTAAGATTGGAAAAAATCTAGTTTTCCTTTATTTACTGACATCAGTGTGGTTTTTCAGAAAGAACAGAATTGTGTAGGTGTAAGTAGCTGCTAGACAGCCTGTGTTTGTGATGAGAAATGGCTGTTGGACTCAACTCCTTGGAGATCACTGGTGGTCTTCATAAGAATGAAATCAGTGGAATGATGAGAATAGATTCCTGGTTAAAAGGAGCTAACAAATGCATTTTAGAAGTTTGGTTTTCAATATGTGTGGGGAAATGGCTAATAACTGGAGAGAGAGGGGTCTTAGTAGTTATTTTTAAAGTTAGAGTATTACAGTGCATTTGTATATTGATCTGTAATAGGAATATTGAGCCAACCACCTACCAGCTCACAACCAGAACTTGTTAGTAAATCTTACTGTCTAGGTTGTTAACACATGTAGCAATGACATTAGGTAGGACCAGAAATCTTTAAGTCTGTCACTCAGCTAGTTGACACTGGGTCTATGTTCATAAATCCAAATACACATTTAAACATGGGAGGATTATTCACTCTGCAACAGGAAAATGAAAACATCAAATCATCACAATTTTAACACTCTCACTTCCTGTTGATAAAAAAAATGTTTTCAAAGCAAAGTTTGCTAGGCATGCTTGTTCACTGAAGATGTATGTGAGTGTCTCAGGCCATCCGTCTTAGTGTAAAGATGGTTCTGTGTGAATGGAAGAACGTGAAGATGTTAGAAACTAGTTTTTCCACAGCTTCACCACAGCACTGTGGTTTCATGAACTCTTGGTGAGATTTCTGACACAGCCCAAAGTTGTCAACAAGTGTCTTAATGAGCAGAGTTTGGGATATGGCACTTGCCAACTTCTCACCAGGGCTACAGGTGAGACCCATTCTCTGTGCCTTTACCAGCACCATCCCATTGTCCAGCAGACCCTCTTCCACCTCAGAGCACCCAACTCATACTTGAAATTGTGATCTATTTGTGTGATCTTATGTGGAAATCATCTTAGTACCACCTTTAGGGTTTGGTCCATACTGAAATTATGTCCATTCCTAGAAAGCTCTTTAAAGAAAATATACTTGGGCTGGAGAGATGGCTCAATGGTTAAGAACTGGCTGTTCTTCCAGAGGTCCTGAGTTCAATTCCCAGCAACCCCATGGTGGCTCACAACTATCTGTAATGAGATCTGGTGCCCTCTCCTGGCCTGCAGGTGTACATGCAGGCAGAACACTGTATACATAATAAATAAATAAATCTTAAAAAGAAAAGAAACTCTCGTGTTTTTGTAGTTTTATATGTCCTATTTCTTTACCTATTAGATTTAAGAACTTACATACAATCTAAAGAAAGAATTCATTCATCTTTTCACAGTATTTATAATTGTCCTGTTTTTAAAGCTCAGTGAGACTTCAGGACAAGTACAATTCCTGTGTTTTTGAACCACAATGGAGTGTGTGATTCTGCTCAGCCTGTCCTTTCTAGACATAGAATTAGAAAAGAGACATGCTTGAGTAACCTCTCTTGAGAGGAACTCAAGAAGGACCTACAAGACGGAAGAAGAAAAGATGAACTCAGTCAATTATGTATCCAGGTGTAGGAAGAGTACAGTGATGTTCCAAAATGTGAACACTATGTGAACACCACCTAATACAACCCCATCTCCAGTATGTACATATCCCCACTCATTTTTCAGCAGCACATATTTGTCACCCTGGTTTTAGGATATCTCTGTCCTTTTTTTCACATCCAGCAAAAACATCTTTGCATGCCTCTCTGTGCAGTTTGTGCTAACACATGGATTTCTAAACCTCTAGATGTCATTTTCTTCTGTGTCTGTGGACTTCACGTGGTCTCAAACTCATAACAGTTATTAACTCTCCTTATGAGCAAGACTATGACTTAATCACTTCAATTCGTTGCTTCTTCATTTTCAGATTGAAAGTTTTTCTTCCTGACTATTACGTGTAAGACACTGTGAGCTCTGGTCACAATCTCGGTCACTGTCTGCTCTGTTTCCCCTTTGGGCTTTCAGTAGCATTCTTGGCTTTGACTGATACCTATAGTCAGATGATTTCACCTATTTAATTGCTTCTCCTCCTTAAGATATCAGCTCAAATATTGCTCTAAAGAGCCATATCTGACCATGCCTCACTTCCCACATGAGTGTCTCCTCATAGTCTCTTGTGATGGTTACACATTTAGGAAGATCTGGAAAACAGGTTGAGTGTCTGTTTCTCTTACTAAACTGAGCATCATGAACATAGAGCATTTACTTGTTTGGGTTAAGAATGATGTCCCTAGCTCCTTGCAGAGTGCTTGGCACTTTGCAGGAGCTCAAAAATTAATTAACATTTGCTTCATTCAATGTTGTATTTAGTTATTTACCACAGAACAAAGTTCTCATGTTAAATAATCTCAGAGACAAAGCCCTGGTCACCATGTTATCAGTGAAGATTGGAGCAGTAGAGTTACATTGAGAAAAAAAAAATATAGTTTTCTTCACTTAGAGTTTGTGGAAGGGATTTGAGGGATGGTAGGCTTGCAGGCAATTTCTAATACCTAATATCAACTCTATTCAGAACTTAACAAATCTATTTCTTTTCTTTATAGGATCGAATCAGCAACCAAGAATATGATACATATTCTTCACTGTTATCCTTAGTAATATACCACTGGGAGACTAGACTAGTCTGGGATTGAGTATACCTTTTAAGTGTGTTTACTGGCCAAACTGAATAGAAGACTGGATGACATGGAGAAAAACATACAAGAGAGATGGGAAAGACTGGGGGAGATACTTAAGTTTTAAAATTTGGTATTCTATTCAGATACGTGAGTCTCATGTAGGAATGTCAATTGTCTGATATTCATTGACACTCTTGCTGTGGGAATAATATCCCTTCCAAGATTACTGGGTTCTTGAATTTTTCTCAAATCATTTGAGGATTTGACTAGTTTCATTTTGTAACCTCACTGATGTTTTTGAAAGATTATAATAAAAAATTTTAATGCTAATCTAAGAAGGAAAACCAACTCATAGTTGGTAATTAGAAATAATGCCTTTTCTCACAATAATAGTATGCTGTATTATTGATTCTACTTTAATTTTCAAGGTCATATTTCTTCCATAAGCTCTCTAGAATGCCTCAGTGAAGTGTACTACATACATTTAAAAAGACAAATAGCTAAAAATCCAGAAGACTAATCAGTTTTATGGGAGAATATTACTTGAAGACAAAGCTAGTTGACAACCAAGTACTGTGCTTGAAAAGGCAGTTACTACTTGGCTAATTATTACTTTCATTTTTATGCAAAAAGAAGAATGACTTTACCCATGACATTGTATGAATTACACAAAATAATATTTTTTTTAAATTAACCAAATACAGCCATCCATATCTTACAGTGTGGTGATTTGATGAACATGGGCAGAGACAGATAAAAGGCCATATGGAGAAATGTAAGCAGACCCTTACGAAAGCAGCAGGTCCCCCTGACAGTTTAAAAGAACAAGCCACAAGATGAATTTCTTTAATGGAAAAAAAAAAAAAAAAAGACATGAATCACAACCACATGCTTTCCTTGAGGAAGATAAATAATGAGATCAGAGTTCCTTTAAAAGTCAAATTTTTCCACTTTAGAGAACGTTTGCCCATGAACAGCTACAAAAGACTCCTGGCCACACGAGCTCATTAAAACTTCCTTTATCCGTCTCTCTCCTTTGAACCTTGGAGTTTGGAAGTAACATTTACATCCTACTGTGTCATCATTTCTTTTAAGCTTCCTGATCTTCCTGCCTCAGCACCTCAAATGCTGGGATGACAGGCATGTACTAACTCACATGCCTGGATAAGTGGGGTGTTGTTGTTGTTGGGTTTGTTTGTATCTTTCTGCTGCCAGGGGGTCAAAACCAGGGCCTTGTGCATGCTGGGTACCACTGACCTGCATCCAGCCTTATTCATCTGTCTTTACATATAAGCATGCTTTATTTAAAAGAGTGTAGATGTTTGCTGCCCGCGTTTCTACATTCACAAGATGTAGATGTTTCTACATCCACAATATGCCCATTTCATACACATTCAGTTTTAGTCTGTTCGAGAAACAGGAAACGAAGGCAGGCACTTCCAGAAGGGAGGACCTTAAGGAGCATCGTTAAATCAGGAAAACCAACATTCAGGAAATCAGAAGCGCAACCATCACCAATGAGCCCAAGTTCAGGGAGTCAAATATTGGGGTGAAAATCTGATAGGTCAGAGAAGCTGTGGAGGGGCGTTCAGCTGACTGTCTCTCCACACTTCGCAGTCGGAAAAGACGGCGCAATCTTTAAGTCCCTCCCTACTCCTTCCTGTGCGTCTTCTCTATCCTGGCTTCTCCTCGCTGGCTCCGCCCCCTGATTTAATGTTAACTTTATTAACACAGTCTCGGGATGTCACAGTGCGGTCACATATCCTGCCACAGCCTCAGACGCCTTAAAGGACAAACTCCAGGAAGATGACTGAGGCTGTTTTTTTTTTTTTCTCTGCTTCCTGCATCAAATCCCAGTAGCTCCTGCAGATCTCCTGCTTTCAAAGTCATGTGCAGGTTCCTCTCATTTGCTGAGATTTAAAAAAACAAACAAACAAAAAATGGCCTTCCTGATCTTAAAACACAGGGCAGAACGTAAAAGGAATAAAGGCCTCGGTTACCAACAGAGAACCTGGACACAACTTGACTGGTTATAAAAATTCTGGAGTCATGACTTCTTTCCCACAGAAATCCTTTCCCTGACTTCGGGCAGTACATGCCGCAGTGTAACCCGAATCAATTTTCTCCCAGTCCCCTGATTCATTAAAAACTGACTGTAGTCATCACTTTTCTCATTGCACTGAAGGGAAGGAAGCTTTATTTGGGCTCGGAGAGTACAGCCCATCAAGGCAGAGACAGACGAACATGAATACTCAGTTCACTTTCTGCTTTGTCCCTGCTTATTCAATCCAGGATGTCAGCCATGGAACAGAGCCTCCCTTATTGTGGGTGGGTCTTTCCTCTTCACTCAGCCTCTCATGGACACACCGAGAGACTTGTCTCTTCTAGTAGATGTTAAATCCAATCAAACTGACAGGGAAGATTAATTTATCTCCTAAAGCCCATTTTTTTCCTCCTTTATTTTGGTGATACGGTGATATCATTTAGAATATTAGTATTTCTAGTGAATAGTGTTCTACCTTCATACTATTAGTTTCCTTGTGAGAGAAGACACCTTCCCTGTCCTCCATGTTTGGTTGTGTGACCTGCACACAGCAATGGAATGTAGGGGGCACAAGGCACAGTTGCTGTTCTAACCAGATGCGTTTACAAACACTGTTCTCTTTGCTACCTCGCTTGTTCTTCTACTTGTCAAAAAGAATTGCTTATCCTAGATCAGGGCTTTCAACCTGGATCCCAGAACAAAGAGACACATGGAAAAGAGCCCACCCCCACCTGGAATGGTATAGCATGGGCAGGGACATAAACCTCATGTTATACAGCACTAGGTATCTGAGGCTAGTCATGACTGCAGCTGGACAGGACAATGGCTGCTTCTCCTGTTCCAGGGGGTCTGTACTGCAATGCCCCAGCCCTCAAATTCAATGCCCTCCTTCCCCCGCAGAGGGAGGAAGGACCTGGGCCCCGGCAGTCTTCCTGTGATGGGACATTACTGATCTGGACACCGACACTGGGCAACATAGGACACTCGAGCCACAGCCATACACGATGAGCTGTCCACATGTTCCACACAGCAGTCTACACCTCCCGCACCAGAGACAGACACACTGTCCAGTCACTGGGAACAAGGGACTTCGATGTTTGTTGTGGCCACTCAATGCACCCTTGTCATATGTGATTTTCAATCTGTCCTGATTTCAGGGCACTTTTCTGACTTTAAAATACTTTTTCTAAGCCAGGTGTGGTGGTGCATGCCTTTGAGAATCCCAGCACCTGGAGGGCAGAGGCAGGAGACTCTCTGAGTTTGAAACCAGCCTGGTTTATAGAGTGGGTTCCAGGACAGCCAGGGCTACACAGAGAAAGCATGTTTCAAAACAAACAAACAAACAAAATTAGTTTTCTGTCCTATTTTTCTTGTCTATTTTATTTATAGTACATAAACATTGTAAAAGTCTTCTGTTTTTTGGAAAGGATTCTTCTATTGTTGATTTAACCCTCACACAACAAAATGATATTAAAGGTTTTGCTTCTCTTATTTTGCACTGCCTTTGCTGTGCCTAATACAAAGCCTAGCACAATGCTCCTAGAGCCTATGATAAGACATTTCCCATGACATTACACCCTTTTGCTTATGATTATGCAGAATTGTTTCAACTTTGGCTTGCTTCTTTGAATACTATTTCCTAAAATACAGCTAGCTGCTTTATCAACTTCTCCACTGGCTTCCCTTTTCTGTTCTGGATCAGGTTCTCTATCTATTTTCCATAGGAAGATTGACTTATGTTGATAGAAGGACTCTTTGTCTTTGAATGAGGCACATATTAGCTAATAAAATATGTGAATGCATGGTTGTTTAATGAGAGTTAGTGGACTTGTTTCTAAATCTATTTCTTAGTAGTTTCTCACATATGTTATGCTTTTCTTTGGCTATGTCTTTTCCTCTAGTTTCTGCCATTCATTAGTCTTCTTTGGTTAGAAGATTTATTAGTAGATGAGAGCTGAAGGCCAGACCCTCTGTGGGCTTTGGGGGCCTGCAGTTGTGATTTATTTGGTATGACAGTTATTAAACTATACAATATGTTTTCGTTGTTAACACAATAGCATCAATATCTAATTTATAGTGTTCTCTTCTCTTCAAATTGGAAGATATGAAGACATGAGGTTTCCATTTGTCCTAGAATCGAGGACGGAGTTGAAACAGAGTAACAGTATCCTGCACTTCACAGAGAGAATGTGTGGCTGACATTGATTGACTGATGGTCCTACTTTTCTTCATTACACCCTTGTGTTGAACATAAGGGGGTGACGCCAGCCATGGCCTGTGCAAGAGCATCATCAGTGCAGGTAGAACCTATGGTTCTATTTCTAGGTAACAGAACACGATACAGGTAATAGAATAGGTATTTCAACACTAGAGTTACTTTACAGACATTCCACATTAGCAGGCTGGTGACAGATGCTCCTCAAAACACTAAAGAAGGGAAATGATATCTTGTGAGAGGGATCATTTAGATGCTTTCAAGAGGGACATCTAACAGAGCTACAAGTGTTAAGAGAAATTTTCAACTAACTGTCAGTAACAAAGTGAATTTTTAATGCCGTGGCTATCAGAAACTGATTTTTACTGACCACTATGTGAACGTGGTAGAATTCCTGAATTGTATAAAAGAACCTAGCATGAAAAACACATTGATTGCAGCCTATGAACCCTTGAGCAGAGGATCCAGATAAGCTATGTTAAGCCTACTGGCCCAGAGAAATGATAAATATGCATTGTTTAAAATCACTAGTTTAGTGATAATTTTTATGCACCCAAAGAAAACATTACCCATACTTAGCACAAATGTCAGTCATCAATTGTCATTGACCTTGGATTGAGTTTTTTTCAAACTGGACCACTGCACCTAGATGATTATTTAATGGGCTAGTCCTCTTCTAGAGCAACTACAAAGAAAGATGTAGACAAGTTTACTATAGCTGAAAGTTTTCCAGTGTCCTGCCCAGCTGGCAGCCAGGGCAAATCTCTCCCTCTTGAGTCCCCCAAGTAAACACACAGCAGCTTATATTAATTATAACTGCTTGGCCATTAGCTCAGTCTTATTACTGAACTAGCTCTTACACTTAAATTAGCCCATAACTATTAATCTATGTATCACCACATGTTCCATGACATTACCTGCATCACATTACATGTTGCTCCTTCGGCGGCTCGCTGGCATCCATCTCAGCCTTCTTCCTATCTCTCTAGTTAGAATGTCCCGCCTAACCTTATTCTGCCTCACCATTGGCCAAACGGCTTTATTTATCAACCAATCATAGCAACACATATTCATAACATACAGAATGATAACCCCATCAGTTTACCAAAGCCATTTTAAACACTAGAAAAAGAGTAAAATCAAAGGAGAGTAGCTAATATAAAATTTCAGAGAGAGGAGATATCTTCTGAGTTTATCTGGTTATTAACGTGTAACTGTCCAACTTGAGCCACAAACTGAGGATCTGCCTAGCCTGAGTCTCTAACCGGGAAAGGCCTAACTTGGGGGGCTCTTATTGGTCACATGCACTAAACTCCAGAGGATTTCAGTTGGTAGTTAGCTTCTTTAGGGGGTAGTCACTGCACTTTGCTTTTGTGTAAGGATTGTTGACACTTGAGCAGAACTGTGAAGCCCTTAATATTTTTCTACTTTTCAGCAAGATCCTAGAATAATAACTATGAAGCAAGCAATCCAACCTGGGAATGTCATGGAAATTTTTCTTTTTTTTGTGGGGGGAGGGGCATTCCTTAATGCAAAAGGCAACAAAACAAAACAAAACAACATAAAAGTAGCTAAAGGGTTAAAAAGGCTGTTGCCCTCAAATGAATAGTTTCAAATCTTGCAGCTGACTTCTCAACTGAACTGATGAAAGTCTAGTAACAGTGGAATGCACTCCTAAGCACTGAATGAGAAAAATCAATTATATGGAATTGCTTACCCAGAAAAAAATATCCTTCAAAAATATAGGTTAAAAAAGTTGTTTCCCAGGAAAACATAAACAAGAAAATTTAATACCATGGTGCCTGAATTAAAAAAAAAAATATTAAAGGGGGAAGACAGAAAAACTGACAAGGTAGAAAAGCGTGAAGAACCCTGAGTGGATACATTCAAAGGTAAAATGAAATGAGTATAAACTGTAAAGATAACCACTGTAGTATAGGAACCTAAATGTGCATAAAATAACATTAATGCTAATGTAGCTCAAATATTTGCTTAATTGTTATGCTCTCACAAATGGAAACATAAGATGAGGGTAAATGGAGGTAAAATGTTCTCTAACTCTAACATAATGGCAGAAATGTTCAAAAAAATCATTCCCTTTGATCAAAATAAACCAAACGTGTGTGCTTTGATTTCTATAGTACCACTAAGAGAATTGTGTGAGGAACAATGTGGCTTTTCCTGAATCTCAGCTTCCTCTGACACTGTGTTATGTGTGGAAGGTCCTCAAAATGACGCTTTCATACTCTCCCTGTCCCACCAGCATCCCTAGCTTGGTACCACTAATTAGTGTCAATGATTCGCCTGTTAGAACTGAGGTGTTCTCAGGTAAAGCCGGTGTCCAGCTTGAGATCTAAGATAACACTTTGCCACTGTCTCCACTTTCTTCTTCTTTTAGACCTTGGGAAAGCTTACCATCTAGCTCAGGGTTTGAACTGTAACCAGTTTCTATGTTACCGAATACAGAATTTAATGGTAGTTTAACTTTTTTTAGTGGCGATCTATTCTTTCTCACAAGAATTGTACAATAAAATTCATCCTGTTTCTTCAATGTTAACCAAGGGACTTGAAGTAAATTTTATAATTAGAATTTGTAAGCAGTTTGAGCTTCGATTGTCAACACAAACCTAGAGTCATCTGGGAAGAGGGAACCTTGACTGAGACATTGGGCTGGCCTGTGGGGCATTTTCTTAATTGTTAATTGAGCTAGGTGGTAGTATTGTGGGAAGTAGCACCCCAAGCAGGTAACTTTGGACCTGAAAGCTAGCTGAGCAAGCCAGAAGAAGCAAGCCAGGATGTAGGTTTTCTTCATGGTCTTTGCTTCAGTTTCTGCTCCAACCTCCTTAAGTTTCAGCTTCCATGTCCCTTGATGATAAACCGTCACTTGTAAGCCAACTAAACCCTTCCCTCCCCAGATTTCTCTTGGTCGTGGTTTTTAATCAAAGGAATAGAAAGTCAATTGGGATAATGAGGAAAACATTTTAAAAGATAACAAAATTTTAGTAGTACAGAAATATTGTAACTTTGCTTAAAGTGACACCAGAACCAAAGAAAGGGCAGCCAAGAGCAAACTGAAGAGCAACAACACCTAGTCGTAAATACGTGATGCTCTCCCATCTTCCCCTCTTGTCTTCTTGCCTAGAGTCCTAACCTGTACTGTCATCACTCTGCTAGGTGTTATGTCCCTTCATGACTATGGCATAGTTCCCTTCTGTAAGAGCTCATCTTCCGGTTTGTGGTGATATCTTTTTTTCTGAAAAAAAATTCTTGTCTTCAAAGAAAATGACCTTTTGCCTGACCGGGCAGGTCAATTAACACTACCACTATGCTTTGAGATCATCTAAGATTGCATCTTTTAACCTTTAACCTGCTGTCCTAGTGTGTAATCGGCCTGTTTGAATTTGACCTGTCCTTAGGAGAGCAGCTTATACAACCTTACTGTGCTTTGTATTTTCCATGTAACCAGATTTTATAAACCTAAGCTACATGTATAAATTTAATACTAAGTTATGTACTCTTCTATTCCCCCGGACCAGAGTAATATATGTGCAGATGTGTGTGCTGTGGCAATCATTTGTTGAAAGTAAACCACAGGTTGAAAACAACCTCAGACAAAACAAATATCCCATAAATGTTGTAAGCAATATATGAATATGGATTGACATCACCTGTTTACGGTTTTGACCATTATTCTGGATCAGGTGGGGTCAGTAAACTGCCTTGGAAAGCATTATAAGATTTCTCTAAAGAATTCCTCATCTCTTTCCTATATCATGTTTTCTGTGCTATTTAGTACAGAACAAAGCCCTTTGTTAAGGTCAGATTAGGCACATCATGTAGGCAACGACAGACAGATTGGAACCACACAGTAGATAGACCACAGACAGGCCAGTGGCCACACAGTACAGACAGATGGAAATCAGGGAGAGAAATAGAGAGTCCAAATCAGGCTCTCTCTTGGTAAAAACTAATCTAAGAGGAAGTCTGTGTTTTCATTCTTTAATGTGCTATCCATACAGTTTGGTACCTTCTTTGATGCATTAACTGATGTACTGTTTTAGATGACTCACACATGTGATCTAATAGTTCTACATGATATAGTGTGTGGACCTTTCAAATCATAGGCAGCTTCCATTTCGGCACTGGGGCTGTATTGATTGAGAGAATAATGACAGGTGGAGAGCTCAATGATCAGATATAAGGGATGTCAGTACTATTTTTTTTTTAATCCATAAGGGAAAAGGAGGTAGAGGGAATAAAAAGCCCTTGTCCTATCAACATAATTTTTCAATGCAGCTTCATTTCTCCTCAGGTTGCTGAAGAACTTGTGTAGGCATGGGAGAGGGGACTCAGAAACTCATAACATTTCTTAGTTGCCAAAGTCTATTTAATACTAAGCTGAAAATGTTATTTTCTGACATTCCCAATTTTCTTAAGATCACCAAGGGTCATTTGGAGGACATTAAGTGGGTAACAATAACCTCATAGATGTCTTAGTATTGGCAGTTTTGTCAATATTATGACATTCGCCAAGACATTTTTACTAAGATTTCCTTTGTTCTCATTGTTTTTGTTACATGATTACTTGTTTATACTTTTGAGATACTGGTATTTAAAAAAGAAGAGATAGAGAGAGATTAAGAACATTATGAACTGGGTGTAGTGGCACACACCTTTAATCTCAGCCCTTGGAGGCAGAATTGGGTAGATCTCTGTGAGTTCAAGGTCAGCCTAGTCTTCATAGTGAGTTCTAGGACAACTAGAGCTACACAGTAAAACCCTATCTAAAAAACAAACAAAAAAAAAAAAGAAAGAAAAGAAAAAAGCTATTTTGGGCTAAATTTGAAAGCAAAGGCAGCAAATACCATGTGTAATTTCTGATTCTACATGACCATTAGACTTGTGTCTAATCTGCTGATAGTAGTGACTATATGATGATGAGTTGGTAGCTATATTATCAAAACTTGATTTTTGAATCTACATGTGATAATCAAATATAGGTACAATAATCTTAGAGAATATATAAATTGCTCTACATCATTGGATGGAAAGACAATAATTTAATGTAAGTCAGAGAGTTGACTGATATTTTATGTAAAATATTTATCGAAGAGAATCAGTTTTATGTTTATCATACTATCAAACTTTTAAAATGATTAATACTTCTTTTTATGCTAGTGACAAAATTAGACACAATAGATAAAATACTTCATCCTTGCTATAATATTTTACATTATGAATTTACTCTAGTTTTCATATATTTGCTGTAATGTAAAGATGGTATTTATCTTTATTATCTAATTTTTATATCTAAGCTGTATTTTGCTTGCAGTCTCTTTGCAAATGATGTATCCATAATAACATACATGATTAAAAGGAGAAGTGTACTTCTTTAAATTTTTCATAAAACCAAGTTGTGTTGATGGTAACAATTCTATAAAGCATCTGAAAAGATTTGGAAAAGAATTTTGACAGAAGAATTAAGGATGTATTCGACATGATGTTTGGCATAAATATGAGAAATGACTTATTTGGGAGAATTGTCAAATCTTACTTAATCTGTTAAAGGGCTACCTGAGTAGATGCTAGCAACTTTGCCTTATTTAAATTTTTGATGTATAGTTTTGATCACTTAGAAAGCTGAAGTAGCTATTTTCAGCTCCTTAATAATAGTGAAAAGTTTGAAGAATTATATTTTAAAAATCTGTCCAACTCATTACTGAGCAAATTTAAAGACATATTAAAATAAGTTTCACTTAAAAATTCTAGTTTCAAAGGAAAGGCTGATTGAAATAATTGACATTAAGTGCTGTTTTGAGTAGCAAACTAGTGACTTATTAATTGACATTAAACAGGAAAAGTTTGTAAAATGATATTAAATTAACATTTACATTAAATTAATAAAGAATAGTTTAGAAGATGAGAAAAGAACTTTCCCATTAGAGGGATTTTCCATTAATAGAATCGATATTAAATGAATTTGTTAAGAAGGAAAAGATGTCTGACTGCTTACAAATGAGAATGTGTGTGTGTGTGTGTGTGTGTGAGAGAGAGAGAGAGAGAGAGAGAGAGAGAGAGACAGAGAGAGAGACAGAGAGAGAGACAGAGACAGAGACAGAGACAGAGACACTGACTCAGCCCACAGAGGACTACCATGGACAAGGACAGCTTTGGGGAGACTAGACTTTCTAGAGGTAGTTACAGTCATTACACAAACTGTGAGCACAAAACTACAAACCACTGTCTGATCCAGAGACCAAAGAAAAGTCTTGATAAACTGAGTCTTTCAACTCTGGTTGTTATTATGCTTAAAGGACAGTTTTTGGAAATCCTTTAACAGGAACTAGAAATGGGTTAAGAGTCTCAACAGGTGTGGTATAATAAAACTGTTTGTAAATAACTACTTGGTTTTAATGTTAATTTCTAGGATTTTACAGCAACCTCTCATTAAAATGTAAGGCCTCAGAAATTTATGAACCAATATGTTTGATCGATTATTAAGTCATCAGGTGGCTCTGAACATATTTCTTGAATTATTCCACGGGGTATGAGAATGGTATTACCACCGGAAAAGGAGGAAAACAGAACTTGGATTGAACCATGACCATTTGAGTGCCTGCTGAGTATTTGAGAAGGGTAAGTCCAAATTTGTTTTGCAGACCTGCTGGGGTTTTCCCATTAGTAGCATTAAGATGACAGAATGATAGGTAAATTGGCATCTCAATGACTGGTCATTTTGTCACACTGCCAGTTTTAAATATAAGCTTCAGTATGCCAGACTGGGATTTCTATAGGCCAATCAGATGAACTCACTCGCGATTTTCAATCTAAATCTAGTATCAGCATAATTACATATAGAAGAACATGGTTTTGGCCATAGGGGTGAAGACATCAGTATCACTTACGTCAGAGTGCTGTGCTGTGAGTTGATGCTGGGTAGCCAACATTCTGGTAGAGTGCATGCCTGCTGATGGTTGGCACCATCTTCACTGAACAAAGGCCATCGAGTGACTACTGTGGAATCCGTGCATGATTTCCTTCTGTTCTACCCAGTGTGTCCAGCATTCTCAACAAGTCCACAAATTTCATTTTATTCTTGACAAGTCTGAATCAGTGTCTGTTGGTCACAGATAAGAACCTTGACTGATGTAAGTAAATGTACATTAAATTATATGGGTTATAATGCATAATGGGCATTCAATAAATGCTTGTCAAATTAATAAAAAATGTGAATAAGCCTCCTGATTCTCAAATTCTGCATCTTGGCATTGGTGCCACTGATAATAAATGAAAGGTTTCATGGAAATCTATAAATCATTCTTGAGATATGTTGACCAATGACGATCAGCTTGGAGTTTCTATGATGCAAATGGTACAGAAAATTACAGTGATGCTTCTGTGAGAACAGTCACCTTGAAACTCTTCCTATCTGTACTGTACACTCTCCTGGTAAGGGGTACGAGGGCTAAAAACAATTTGGGGGTAATAAAATATGTCTTTTTTCACGGCACACCATCTCACTATCAAGGAGCATGTTTTAAAAGTGGCTTCAGTAGCTTTGCTTTAGGAAAATGCTTTATCTGAGACACTTAATGTTTACCTTAATTTGTTCTTGTTTTATTATGTTGCTGTGATAAATTATCCTGACAAAAAAGTAACTTAGCGGGGTAAGGGTCTATTTCAGCTCACAGTTCCCAGTTACAGCCCATAATGATGGGGAGGTCAAGATGACAGGAATGTAAAGCCATAGTCACATTGCATCCGCAGTCATGAAGAGAGCAGAGAACGCATGCTTACTACTGTCCTGCTGGTTCTCCCTAGTCTTCAACAATCCAGGGTTCTAAAACAGGAGTAGAGGTGAAACCCACTTTCAGGCTGGGTCTAACCATATCAGTTAATGAAAACATGACAATCCCCTGCAGACATTACCTGCAGGCCAACTTGATGTAGACAGCCTTTCAGTAAGACTTCTGATTCTAGGGTGTGTCAAATTGACATTCAAAACTAACCCTCATATTTGTCGAAGACATACGCAGTGCAGCTATGGTTACCTTTCTAAGGGCAAAGATGATAGAACAGAGTTTGCAATTCACTTGTCCCTTTTCATTTAAGTTATATCGTCACTGGAAACCTATCATGAAATGACTACCTTATGTAGCATGTAGTAACTGTTAGAATTATCCTAGCCTGGCATTTTACTCACCTTTTGTTATTTAAAGAGCACTTCCAATAATAATCACAAACTACTGTAATATTACAACTGTTTCTTAAGGAATTTTTGCTGCTGTTACTGATAGGTGAGAACTTTGTCTTCAGAGCTTTCTGTACAGTCCTGTCTCCTCACAGAGGGAGCAACGGTTTTATTGGAGATGCTAATAACCTTCCCAAGACCATGTTTGCCCATTGCTGATGAGTATCTTCCATGGAGAAAATATTGTTCATTGTGGCATCAGGCCATCAACCTGAGAACTGTGAAGTTGGATTGTGCCCTGAATGAACTTAAGTGTGGGAAGTTAGTAGCTAATAATTCAACAGTTGGAATGTGCCACTTTGCTGCTGTAGATTATAACTATGGATTGGATCAAGATGAAATGAAGGAATTTTAGAACAACCAGAAGTCAGTCTCAACTGAGAGAGACCCAGACTGCATGAACTCCTTCAGGGGTGGCTCAGCAGTGGAGGGGTGCCAATGTGGGGGCTTAAAAGAGACAAAGGTGCTTGTCTTTTCTGGGTTTAATACCCTAATTAATCCTGTGTTCCTTCCTTATTAAGTCAAATCAAAGTCTTAAATGGGTGAAATAAAATTAGGACAAAAATATCCCTGGAGTTTCAGACTTCATTTGGGTCCCAATTCATTTGTCATTCAGAAATTTTAGAAAGTAGGCTTTAAAGAAATGTTTACCCTGGGCTGGATAGATGGCTCAGCCATTAAAAGGTAGGCTCACACACACACACACACACACACACACACACACACACACACACACACACACAGACGGTGATATATTGTGTCCCCCCAATATATTGTACATCCTAATAAACTTATCTGGGGTCAGAAAACACAACAACCACTAGATAGACATAGAGGCCAGAAAATGGTGGCACTCATACCTTTAATCCTATCACTTGGGAGGCATAGATCCATCTGTATCTCTGTGAGTTCAAAGCCACACTGGAAACAGCCAGGCATGGTGACTCACGCCTTTAATCCCAGGAAGTGATGGCAGAAAGCAGAAAGGTGTCTAAAGTGTGAAAACCAAGAACTAGAGCCTGGTTAAGCTTTTAGGCTTTTAGCAGCAGTTCAGCTGAGATTCATTCTGGATGAGGACTCAGAGGCTTCCAGTCTGAGGAAACAGGATCAGCTGAGGAACTAGCAAGGTGAGGTGGTTGTGGCTTGTTCTGCTTCTCTGATTTTCCAGCATTTACCTCAATACCTGGCTACACACACACACACACACACACACACACACACACACACACACACACACACACACACACACACACACACTAAAGGCCACCCAACCACCCAATTCTACTGGTTATTTGTTTGTTTATGTATGTATTTTGTTTGTTTGTTTGGAGGCAGGGTTTCTCTGAGTAGCTCTGACTGTTCGGGAACTCACTCTGTAGACCAGGCTGCCCTTGAACTCAGAGATCTGCCCGCCTTTGCCTCCCAAGTGCTGGGATTAAAAGCAAGAATGCTTATTTGTGATCTAATTTTGTAGAAGAGGAAAAATGGACATGGGAGAAAATATTTGGGATTCCAGAAAGCAACACAGAGTGGCCAATCCTCCTAGAGTAGAATGTTCTCTTGTAGTCACTTGCTTTCCAGAGACTGGTTTTACCATAATGTTTTTTGTATTCATCATTAACAAAAGGAAAACCAAACCACCTACAATGGATTAATCATGTTAAATAGATGAACACTCAGAGACTGCAGCCCTCATGGAAGCTCAAGCTTCTCAAATGCTGTTTTGAAAAATGTTCAGTGAGTCTTACTTTCCAATCAGCATCTGTCTAAATGATAGCAATTCTGAGCTGAAAGCAATTTTCAGCTGAGTTTACATGAGTATGTATGTCTGTTTAGCTAAAACATAAATTGCAAAGACTTGATTCTTTGCAGAAAAAAGAGAGAGACTGCAGCTGGTGGGCAACTTGAGCACTTACAGAAGGAATATAGAAACAGTTTAAAAAACGATTTAAGAGGAACCGGAAGCTTGGAGAACTCCTGAAACCACTCAGGGCCAGCACTTTTGTTTTCTCAGTAACACTGCCTGTGGCACCTTCTCTTCCCTGGTCTGGCCTTTTCTGAGACGCTTTCCTGAGTGCCTTGTTTTGTAATCCTCTATCCCATCTCTTACAGTATTTCTCTGGAGAAATACTGGACACACTATCTGTTTTAATTATTGCCATTCCCAAATGACAGTGGGAAGTGCTTGTTTTCGTCACTGTTTAGCCCCACACCTTGAAGAGACTGAGTAAGCACCCAGGAACACAAATGCTGGCTGAAGGAGGTGGGAGAAAGGAGTTGAAGACTGTGCAGAGTCTGTTGCTCTTGACCTGAGTTGGAAGTAGAATGTAAACATAGAGGCGAGTAGTGATAACTCGTGGTCTGGGGAGCTGGAGGGAAGTTGATGGTCCTGCCAGGAGAACAACTGAACTATATCCCGAGCCAAGAGAAAGTGGGAGAATGACAAAGCAAACCCAGTAATCACGGCCACATCCTCTCCAGAGGGCAGAACTCCCGTCCTTGAAGTTCCCTTTCTTCCCCATCTCCCTCTTCCCTACACCTTTGCAAGCTTTGATCTGGACAAGACCTGAGATATCTGTCTCTCTGCAGGTCTAATTCCTCTGCATCCCCAGTCTATGTGGAGTAACAGGATGCTATTACCTTATAATCCCTCCATCTTAAAATCTAATCTGCATTTAAAAAATCCTAATTCCAGTATTCTGGAGAAGGAGCCTACTTGACTCAAATTGACTCTCCGTGAAAGAATGGACTCAAGAAACCTGAATTAGGGTGATGAGAAAAGCCATCGCGCCAACTGCATCCTAGCATAATTTCAATTGTTGAGCTTTTGAATTACTGTTTATTGACTTATAAATTGGCTTCACGGTGAGGAAATCCATCTACAAATAATTTTATCCAACACCACCCAAAGGAAAAAAATCAACATCGCTTTTAAAAAGAGAATGAATTTTGCCTATATATGATACCCTCCTTCAAAAAAAAAAAATGAGAAGAGAATGACTCTGCCATTTTTTTACAGACTGAAACATACTCAATAAACATTTGTTGAGTGACTTGAGATTCTGAATTTCTTTTCGTCATATCTGATGTGGGATACATTCAGCAAAAGTCATCAGGTTTTTTATTTTCATCAAGCTAATGTGTTGACCTCAAGAATTTGCTAACATTTCTCTTTTAAGCACTGTTTATGTTTTAGACATAGACAAGAGGTGAGGAAAATCTCTTGACACCATTGTTTAAAAAGTTTCTACTACCTTCGGTGTAAGCTCTCAGGCTTGCCATCTTACAAACCACTGGAAAAACTACAAGTTCTCCCAGTTAGGTTTTTTTCCTCTCTCTCTGTCTCTCTCTCTCTAACATGTATCCTTACATAAATTGGCTTCTCCTTTACCAAAATCTGAATTTAAATACGTCTTTTAGATGTTTTAGACTTTTGTGAATTTCTCTGCATTCAATAAGCAGTCAATAAATAGATTTTGAATTCTCTTTCTTCAAATTGACCAGAATATTTACCCTTCACATATATTTGTGTATTTAAAAAGTATCTTCAGCTTATTTATCTCTAATTGCAGATAAGACTTTTTTTGACAGAAAAGAGAAATTTTTTGCAATCAATATTTATAAGAATGTATACATCTCTTTTACAGAATCATATATATAAGGACACAGATTATCAAAACAAATCTACTGGTGGGGCCAGGTAGAGAGGGTGGATCACATTAAAAGCTATGTAGAACACCATATGGATAAAACCTGCATCATGAAAGTTCAATTCTAGAATTTTTGGACTGAAGTGACTAGTGGTTTTTTAAGGTTTACTTATTATTTGAGAACATATATGCAATGTATTTTGAGAATATCCATTCTTCATTCCCCCTTGTGGTGGTGTGAATGAGAATGGCCCCCATTGGCTCATAGATTTGAATGCTCAGTCCCCACTTGGTAGAGTTGTTTGGGATGAATTAGGAGGTGTGGCCTTGTTGGAGGAGTTGTGTCATTGGGTGGCAGGCTTTTAAAAGCCCCCACCATATCTAGTCCTTCTCTCCTCTCCTCTCCTCTCCTCTCCTCTCCTCTTTCTTTCCCTCCCCCCTTCCCTCTCCCCATCTTCTCTCTGTGCCTCCAATTTGACACATAAGCTCTCTGCTACTGTTCCAATGCCATGCCTGCCTGCCTGCCCGCTGCCATGTTTCTCACCATGGTGGTTATGGACTCACCCTCTGAAATTGTAAATAAGTCCCTAATTAAATGCTTTATTTTATGAGATTCCTTTGTTGAAGGACAAAATGATTTTAGGGCTGTAGAAATGGCTTAGCACTTCAGAGTGTATGTTGTTCTTCCACAGGCTTGGTTCCCAGTACACATGCCAGGTGGCTTACAACCACATGAAACTCTGGCTCCAGGGGACTTGACACCGTCTTCTGTCCCCTAAAGGCACCTATACTCACATACACATACCCTATGCCTGACACATAGACACAGGTAGTTAAAATTTAAATGAATATATGTATTCTAAAAGAACAGGATTTGAACATTTGCATGGAGGCTTTCTATACTGCATGTCCTATCATATCACCTTTCCATTTCTTTTGCCTTTGTACACATTTGTTACTGGTCATCTATCTGGTTTTCTCATGTACTGAGTGGTAAAATATCTGTTCACTAATGGTCCATTCACAAAATGCTGCACAGGGTCATGGCAGAAAGTTAAAGCATAAGGAGTCTGCCAAGCTTTGCTGGCTTATTTCAACATAGTGCTTGACAAATGCTTGACCTAATGCCATTACAGGGGTAGGTAAGTCTATCGGCAAGCTAGATTAATGGATATAGTGGTTAGCAAAGAGGCTCCTGTGAAAACCTGTAGGTAGACAGGGGAAGAGTTGAGTCCCACAACAGAGATGATGCTCAAAAATCCCCAAGATTTCACTGGACACGCTCCTACTAGACATGAAAGTCCAATGCATCCATGCAAATCAGTCCTACTCGAGAAAATAATTTCAAAACAGTGCTATGCTCTGCTGGCAGTTGGGGGTCAGTCACCATTGCTATTTGAAATGCTTGCCAGGGTTCATGTGCACTCTTTTTTAGAAGTGGTAAAAATATTATGTTGGCACTGTCAGAAACAGATGAAAGATGACAATTTATATGTTGCTGTTACCACTGTTGTAATTCTTTTGTATTCTGTCTCAGTGACATTCATTTTCGTTCCTTTCTCTCTTGTGAAATTGTGGCAGGAAACTAAGCTGTCACATGTCACATGTGGAAAAGTCTGAACTTCTTCTAGGGAGACGAAAGATGTCTTAGGCTATGTCCTCATTTATTCATTGTAAAACTGTATAAATTCAAAAGGCATGGGTACAGCCTTATTTAGGAAACAGCTGAAACAATGCCCTGTGCAAACTATGATTTCCAGAAAAGGAAATTTCAAGATCGTCCTGTCCTAGCTGGAATAGATTAGGTGGATTGTCTCTTCTACCTCAGAGGAGGTCACCTGCCTAATTAAAATGCTACCTCAGAAACACACCCGAAAGGTTGTCTACTGCTATTTCTACCCCCAATGAATAATATCAGGACCTCTGCTCCCTCTCACTCCTGTATTAATGTCAATTATTTTTTGTGCCTTCCCTGTACCACATACTGTAGAAAATATTTTACATATGTTTTCTCATTTGACCCTTATCCAACCCTGAGTAGTAGGTGTGGTATTGCTCCCTCTCAAGGGCTGAGGAATTGATTGGGAGTGGCAGAGCATTTACCGATTTCAAAATTAATGAGACCAAAGTGTGGGCAGGACAATGAATCGATTCTACTTCTGTTGGACTCCAAATCTTAAACTAATACCATGGCACAATTTCCCTCCTTGATGGCCTACAATCTTTATTTTCACCCTGAAAGATGCATTTAGTGGACCCAAATAATCCTTCAACAAGCATCAGGAACATAGTTTTAAGTGAGTTTCAGACATCTGTCATTATATTAATTTCAACGAGGCACCTGCTCTAAAGGCTTTGATTATATATAGTTCAGATGATTTTTCTCCACTAAAGATACATTTGTTTCTAAACCAATCTACTCTTAAAGAACTTAGAATGTGAAGTAATTTTTTATTTTAAATTTTTAGGGCATTTTGAGGAGTGCTTTTGAAGAAGATAATAAAAGCCCAACATCTTCCTATCTGGTGTTACTTCCTGTCCACCACAAACCCATCTTACCACCTGCTTCCTCAGCTTCTTCAGCCCAGACCCAAAGCAAAAGGCTAAGAGATAGTGTAGATCTCGGGAGCCCAAACAGTTCAAGCTATTCAATTGTCTCACTTATCCAGAGGGCCTGACCAGTTGGGGGCTCCACAGCTTTTGGTTCATAATTCATGTCTTTCCATTAGTTTGGCTATTTGTTCCTGTGCCTTTTCAATCTTGGTCTCAACAATTCTCACTCATACAGTCCCTCCTCTTTCTTGCCAATTGGACTCCTGGAGCTCCTCCTGGGGCCTGGCCGAGGATCTCTGCATTCACTTCCATCAGTTATTGGATGAGAGTTCTAGCATGACAGTTAGGGTTTTTGGCCATCTGATCACCAGACTAGGTCACTTTGGGCTTTCTCTCGACCATTGCCAGTAGTCTACAGTGGAGGTATCATTGTGGATTTCTGGGGGCCTCTCTAACACTTTGCTTTTTCCTGTTCTCATGTGGTCTTCATTTATCATGGTCTGTTATTACTTGTTCTCCCTTTCTGTTCTTGATCTAGCTGGGATCTCCTGCTCCCCTAAGCTTTCTTTCCCTCAAACCTTGCCCTTCATTACCTCCACTCACGTCCAGGTTGTTCATGTAGATCTCATCCATTTCTCTGTCATTGGGCAATCCCTGTGTCTTTCTTAGGGTCCTGTTTTCTAGGTAGCCTCCCTGGAGTTGTGAGTAGCAGTCTAGTCATCTTTGTTTTATACCTAGTATCCTCCTATGAGTGAGTACATACCATGTTTGTCTTTTTGAGTCTCGGTTACCTCACGCAGGATGATTTTTTCTAGATCCATCCATTTGCCTGCAAACCTCATGATGTCATTGTTTTTCTCTGCTGAGTAGTACTCCATTGTGGTTCTCAACCTTCCTAATGTTGCAGCCCTTTAATACAGTTCCTCATGTTGTGGTGACTCCCTGCCATAAAATTATTTCATCATACTTCACATCTGTAATTTTGCTACTGTTATGCATCATAATGTAAATATCTGATAGGCGATCCCCAAAAGGATCACTACCCATGGGTTGAGAACCACTGTCCTACAAGTTTACCTGTGATCTGAGAATTGTCTTTACCACACTGATGAAGTAACATCATGAGGACTATCTCCTGTCAAAACTGTAGCAGTAAGACTAACAAATGCTATCCTTGAGAGGTGTAAGATACTAGCTGTGCCCTGTAATCAATTAATCAATCAGACGGCCTTCAGACAATACCTCAGGTCTAAGAGTGTGACCTTGAACAAATTATTTAGTTATTTCCCTTTCCTTATCAGTGAAATAACTACCTTGTTAAGAGTTTATAGATATTAGGTATTATTTATAGATGTGGAAACTACAATACACAATACAAGCTCCAAAACTGTAAATGACAGATGTAAGTATGATTATATCATGATTTGGCATTACCAAACTCTCGTGAGTACTAGCTGGATGAATTTATTCCCCAAGCACATCTCCTTGAATGCTACTTGCACTGAAGGAGGGCATCAAAGATACAGTTTTATAGGCACAAACATTCATTGTACTGAAATCTCAAAAGAGTTAATCCTGAGCTACAAACTTCCCAACACATTATATATTTGCAGGTCTCAACATGTTCCTTGTATAAGAGTTAAAATCAAAGGGAAAATTAATGCATATGTTATAGTTTAGATATAAAAAGTTCCCCCCAAGGGCCCAGGTATTAAAGGCTTGGGAGGTGAGGACCACAGGAAGAAAGTTAGGGCATTTTGGGGAGTGATTTTGGAGAAGATAATAAAAGCCCAACCTCTTCCTATCTGGTGTTACTTCCTGTCCTCCACAAACCCATTTTACCCCCTGCTTCCTGTCATGTGCTTCTTCATCCCAGACTCAAAGCAAAGGGCTAAGAGATAGTGGAGATCTCGGGAGCCATGAGCCAAGATACTTATTTTCTCTTTCTAAGTTGAATATCTCAAGTATTTGGTCATAGTGACAGACAGCTGATAAACACACTCATACCTTAATATAAAAGGAATGAATATACTTCTTAGCCTAGAATCTTGGTTGACATGTATTATTATGTGTACACTTAAGGCTTTAAACCAAACATTGGAGACAGTAGAAGCACCTGTAGAACAGTTGGAATGTAGCTGAAGTTTTTCTGGTCCTACCTGGCTCCTGCAGCTCCATATCAGGACAAATCTCTCTCACCCACTAGTCCTGCTGCTGCTTGGACCCAAATAAACACACAGAGGCTTATATTAATTAAAACTGCTCAGCCATTAGCTCAGTCTTACCGACTAGCTCTTACATTTATACTCAGCCCATTTCTGTTAATCTATATGTTGCCACATGTTCTATGGCTTTACCTGTGTGCCATTACATGCTGCCCCCTGGACAGCGGACTGGTGTCTCCTGACTCAGCCTTCCTCTTCCCAGAATTCTTTTTGTCTGTTTATCCGGTCTATACTTCCTGCCTGGCTACTGGCCAATCAACATTTTATTTATCAACCAATCAGAGCGACATATATTCATAGCATACAGAAAGACATCCATAGCAGTTGGAAGATTCCTTATTATGGAATATTTTGAGAGTAAACATTTTCCTTGTTTATAGAAAATTAACTTCAAAATAAACATATGCTTGGTTTTTACTCTCTTTCCCAGCCACAAATAGATCATGTCTACAACATTTGAATGGATGCATCATCAAGCGTCTATAAGCCTAATTCATCAGGACAGAAATGGACACTAGAGCTGTTTTGACAAGCTTACTCAAGAGACTACAAGAACATTATAATGATACACTAAGCATGTGCCCACAATGCAGTGAGCATTCAGAGAATGGTGCTTATTTTTATTATTGATTCTGTTTATTTACTTTCTCCTCATATTAGTTAAGTTTATGTGTGTGAATTGTGCAAATCAGATCACGTTGGTTCTAAAAAGGATATGAAAAAGGACTCCACTGCTTGGTTGCCTCTTCAGAAGCAAATATAATTAATTTTATTAGCTTACAACTGAACCTTCACAAATTAAGAGAGCCAAATATGGGAAGCTGGCTTCAATTATAAGCAGGCAGATGGTTTTATAATTCAGAATATCACCCATGTGGGAGAATTTGGTAGGTGAATAAAATCAGAATTTTAATGACATGATTGCTTTTTATGTGACCACAGATTTAAGTCATTTAACATGTTTGGCTCTTGGTGACTTGAAGAGGGTAGAGTACTCAGTTTGACTAGAAATCAATTTTGCTTCAGTGGAAAAGCATAGAGAAACAAGCTTCGAATAAGTATAAAATCCTCCCAGAAATCTATTTTTGCCTGTAACACAAGTCATCCTTGCTGGTAATGGGATCACCTTTGTCTTCAAGCTGTCTCATGTTAAATATCTCAAGCTCACTATTGGTATGCTAAAAACTAGAGCTCAAAAAAATAACAAGCACTCCTAAATAATAGTGTAGAAAATAATTCAATTACAACATACTTTAATATAATCAGTTTGTACAAAAACATGTATTAAAATAGACAGTCTGTCTCATTAACATTCAGCAGGCATCTCCTTCAGCTGGAACAGAACTTATTTCAGACTCATACATACAGAATTCTTAGATAGATTACAAATATATGGGCACACACAAAATTAAACAGAAAACAGTTCCTAAGTGTTTAAGGCATTGAGGTTATTTTAGTGGGTGCATCTGCATTTTTTTTAAAATGACATTTAGTGGCACTGCCTTTTTGGATGTGAATAAATTATAGTTTTGCAAACCATAATTACTTTGGTTCATACTTAATGGTTATGCTTTATATTACTGAGCAAGTATTAATCAAGATTTTGTAAATTTAAGCTTCATTCCCTGTGTGGCATGTTACTGCTCATATGCCTTGGATAATTATGCTCATCTATTGCTTTGTATTGTGTGGTCAGGAACCACCCCTTCCTTTACAGCTTTCATACTTTACAGAATTCACACTGTCGTTTCTACTGCCCCCACAACTGCCCGCTTTTAGCCAATACTTGTTTTTTAACTGAGTGATTCTCTCACCTTTCTGTTCACCATCCTTCCCACTCATCAAAACCAGATTGCATTTTGCTGCAGAAGAAAGATGTGTTCAATAAAACTCGGCCAAGGAGATGGTTATTGATACGTCTTTGAAAGGCAGCTGTATTTGCTTATGTACCACTGGGGACTGCTGTAGTGAGGCTCCAATTGCTTGTGGGGCCAAGCCAAAAGTAAATCAGATCCCTTGCAACTTAAAAATTAGAAATAAAGTAATCTCTCTTGTCTTTTTCACATTTGAGAAAGAGCTGTAAATGAAGGCACAGTCCTTGGAGATAGCCTAAAATATTGTCTATCATTATGGAAGGTGATATTCATGGGATATAATGAACCATTTTCTAGCCACACTCTTAAACATGCAATTCAGTTTAGGGCTAATACAATAAATAACCATAGCTGAATTTAACTTTTAAGAATGTCTCCATAAAGAGGAGGCTAGAGAGATGGCTCAGTGGTCAGGACTGCTGGCTGCTTTTCCAGAGAGCAGGGTTCAATCTCCAGCACCCACACGGTGGCTGACAATCTTCTGTAACTCCACCTTCCACTGAGCCATCTCACTGGCCCTGTGCAATGTTTCATTTTAGGAACATTTTATTTAGACAGGCTTTGGCTAACCTATGCATGGACTGTTTGAGACTCAGAGAAGACGTGGTTAAATGCTTTATAAAGAAAAGAAAACAAAGCCTCATAAATAGAGTGGGAGCCCATTAAGTTCATTGTCCAAGTACTGATCAGTTATCCAATATGGCTTGGGGACAGAGAGAACTGGAACGCAAGGGTGTCTTCTCTAAACTGTTCACTGGGAGACTGTGGTGTGACAAGCACAGAGATTTGCTCCCACTGACTATTCTAACATCTAAGAATGCTTTCCTCGTGCAAGGTGGGAAGCTACAGTGGGAATGACATGGTCGTGGCCTGAAGGGGCTTCCCCTCTGACTGTGGAAAGCTGGCTTGCAGGTAGATGTTGTTCTTGCCTCCTGGCTCCTCCCTTCTCATATCCTTTCAAATGTCACTGGCCATAAAAAGAAAAATTTCTAGGCAACTTGAAAGATGGGATCCATTTGAAAGCCTCCCTCACCTCTCCTTCAGAGTTACTGCGTGTCTAGGGAAATTGCAAAGGGATCTAGCAGACGGTAGAACTGGAACAATCTGGTGATTACCTTTAATCCTGGCACTTGAGAGGCAGAGGTGGGTGGAGTGTTGTGAGTTTGAGTCTAGTCTGGTCTACATAGGGATAGCCTGCCTCAAAAGAAATAAACAAATACCTTAAAAAAAAAAACTGGCAGACAACCTGAATTTTTAATCTGTCACCCCATAAAAGTTGTGAGATTACCCACTGCCCAATCATTAGGTAACAATTACACAATGCAAACACCAGGACAATAGTGGTGGGCCAATGAGTTAAAAACAGAAAAAATAATAACTTCAGAAGTTGGAGCCTGAAGAGATGGCTCAGCGGTTAAGAACCAGCTGCTCTGCTGAAGGACATGTTTCAATTCCCAGCTCCCACTTGGCAGCTCACAACTGTCTGTAACTCCAAGTTCAGGGGATATGATGCCTTCACACAGATGTACATGCAGGCAGAACAGAAAGGCACATAAAACAAAAATAAATAAATTGTTTTTAAAAATAATAATAATTTCAAAAGTTGGACAGTGACATCAGTGGTTCATATTGCACACAAAACGGATTTCACAGATTTGGATGAAATGAAAATTTTAAAATGCCCACAAAAATCCACCATCAGCACCAATTGCAACTCTGGGAGAGAATTCAAATGCATTGGTGATATAATGTATTATTAAAGTAGATAGTTTTCAACCACAAAACTAAGACTTTCGAAGGATGAAATTATTATAGGGGATCAAAAAGCAGAATGCATACTTGTAAGAATGAAGTGTGAGCCATTCACAAACGTAAGAAGAATACACAAAATAAAACCTATTTCTGTCTGTGGGGAGGGTGGGGTGATTGTAGAGAGGGCATAGTGCTGTGGGGAGGAAGGGTGGAGTGACTGGGGGAGGGGAGGGTCACTGAGAGGAGGGTGTGGTGGCTGTGGGAGTGAGAGTCGAGGTTAAGTTCCTACCCAGGGAGGTCACAGATGTCCACAAGACTTTTGCTATTTTCTTTATATCTCAGTCTTCCTAACAACTATTATGGTAGTCTGCAGTAATGATAAAACTATTTGCTATTTTTACCGGCAAATCTAAACCATATTCTGATGACAGAGACAGTTTATATTTGATGTTATAAATTCAAAGAATAGAAGTGAAGGAACTTGGGTCGGGAGGGATTCTGGCAGCCTCAGTCCAGGGCCCTTGTTCTGATCTTGGAAAAATGTCGAAACTGCCGTTGTAGATCTTCACTGCAGCCTATTCTCCATAGACAGAGGAAGGCGATCAGAATCAATCATTTCAGGGCTGGGCAGCTAGGGCTGCAGGCTACAGATTTCATGTCACGGTCTTTTCCTCACATCCTCTGCTCAGGAGGGGTAAGCGTGGTCTGCAAACTATTTACTATTTGGATATTTGACTCTTTTAGGCTATGAGAAAAACTATGAAATTAATGCTGCCCCTCCCCACCAAGAAAATTAAATAAATAACCTAGTTTCTTAGGTCAGATGTAATTTGATATGCATATTTGAAAAGCAGATCACGGGCACAAAAAAAAAAAAAAAATGGCTTTTCACAGTCACCAGAGCAGAGTGGTGAGTTTTTGTTTCTTGTTTCAAAATGGCCACAAGGATATTCTTTATTTCTCTTGAAGCCATCCATTCTGGCCTGGCATATCCTTTTCATTCCCACAGAAACCCGGGTGGATGCATCACACATGTCCTCTGTCTAGTTTGTGTTGCAGGAAGAAACCAAAGAACTGGAGAATTGTGGCTGCTTTTAGAAAAGGAGGTTGAGGAAAAATCAATAATAAATTATCTTCATCTACAGCAGTTTAGGATCTTCGCACAGCCCCTCTGACATGTAGATGGAGTTATAAATTGATTTAGTTGAGGACGCTAAAGGATCTCACGTGCTCTGGACTGCCTAGTGAACACGGGTTAGCGAAATAAAAATAACCCACCTTGTCAGAGGGCCTTTGTAGGAGCTGCTGTACCCAGCAAGTTATTTTTACAGTTTAATGAGCTAGGCCCCAGCTTCCACAGGGAGACACAGCAAGTGGAGTATTTCATAATTTACTGCTGTAAAATGATCAGGATTCATGTTGTCTATAAAACATGAAAAACCTTCTTCATTCCTTACCAATTAGATCATAGTTACAACTCACAGTTCCTTTGAGCTTAAAAGAAAAAAAAATTTAACTGCTAGACATAAATGAATGCTGTGGTTAAATTAAACCCTTCAACAGCCCAAACAGGCTTGAAAGAAATGCCTTCTGGATGTTATTAACACGCATATTTAAGTGCTATTTTTAAATTTTAACTGCAAGCCATAGCAAGCACAAATGTTTAGAATAGCTATTTTGGCATCCCTAGCCTTGCGTTCACAGTTTTTCATCTTTACTAATTCTCTCCAATAATTATTTCACCTTTCACTACTTAAAATTTTTTTTTTTTTGCAGATATAGCAGGTCGTTTTATGGAAATAATTGTATTTGAGGAATAGTGATGTCAGTGTAGCTTTGCCATCAAAAGTTCTCTTCAATTATCATGTCCACAGGATTGTGTTTTATTTTCCACAAGTGCATTAAAATGTGTAGGAATTGCAATCTGAACTTAATAACTTTAAATGTTTAGCATATTTATACTTTTTAAAGTAGGTTCACTATGGAACAATTTAAACACAACCATCAAGCCACCCATACCAACCAAAATAGAACTGGAGAAGTCGTTGTGAGTATGTGCAAATGGAGGCAGAGTCAGACACAGAGACGGAGAGATGAAGACTTAGTTTCCATATTACCTATTCCATTTGCTGTGGCATAGTAATTTGGGTACATAGTATACGAGTTTACTAAGGGACTCTGTAACAAAATACTTCACCATGGGCAACTTGTACAACAGAGACTAAAATCCAAGATGAACGCACTGGTGAGTTTGGATTCTCCGGTGCCATTCATTCTCTTGAGTGAATGAGAAGAACTGGAAGGTTTGGTCAATGGCCTGTGTAAGGAGTGGTATTGTAGGGGTGATGGATGATAGAATGCGTGGGGACAGATGGTAAGGGATGGAGAGTCTTCTTTCGTTTGCCTTTTATATGTTAGTTGTTGGTTTTCTTGATGGTAGCCATGTTGACTGAAGATGGAATGGCAATGTGGATTTGACTTACACTTCCCTGATGGGTAAGGAAGTTGGCTATCTTTGTCTGTATTTATTGGCCATCTGTACCTCTTCCTTTGAGAAGTGTCTGTTTACTTCATTTGCCATTTATTGCTTGGATGATTTCCTTTGTACAGCATCAATTTCCAATATGTGTGGATTATCTCTGGAGTCTTGGTTGTATTTCATTATCTATGTATTTCTAGAGAGCAGAGTATTGTCTTGATTACTGTAGCTTTATGTTAAGCCATGCCATAAATTCTCCAAACCAAACTACTTTCTCATTTTTTTTAGTATTATCCTAAATCTTTTGTATATGTATATAAACTTTCAAATAATGAGGATTTATATGTGTTAAAAGTATAGATCATTTATTTTTAGATTACATTAAACTTGTTGATCAATTTAGGGAAATTATTTTCAGGCTCTTTTAAAAAGTTGTTTTTCTATTTAGAATTATGTATCCTTTAATGAAGAGGGGCATATTCTGAGAAATGTGTTGTTGATTGACTATAAAGTGTATTTATACAAAGACAGTTCTGATTTATCAGGCCATATAATTTTGTAGTACAACTGTGTCATATATGGTCAGTTGTTCACTAAAACATTATAATTTGGTGCATGACTGCATTTAGATATTCCGTAAGAATATATGGTGATACTTTACATTCTTTAACATGCAAATTTCATGCATACTTTGCTAGAATCGTATATCATAAAATTGTTTTTAGTTAGCATACAAAATGGTGGTCTTCATGATGGCATTTTGATGTACATATATGTCACTCTACATTGCTCGCATTCAAGCACCCATTAACCTTCCTTGTCCTGTTCCCTTCCTTTATCAAATAGCATATTAGTCTTCTTCCTTGATCAAAGTAGTTTCCTTTATGCTTTTATGTCATATATACAGTATATATAAGATGAAATATATGAATTTCTTGATTCTGCATATGGGACAAAGTGTGATATTTATTCTTACTTATTCTGCCATACTCCTTCCTTTGGACTCTTCCTCCTGCACACAACCCCCTTCTACTTTCATGCCTCATATTCATTTCTGTGTGTGTGTTGGGGGACACTTAGCTTATTAGCCCGAGGACTTAAGTTTGATACCAGAACCCAGTTTCCCCTTTTATTAAGATTCTTTTTTCATATAATATAATCTGAATACAGTTCCCCCCTCTACTCCTCCAATTCCTCCCTACCTCCCCTCTTATCCAGATCAAACTCCCTTTCTGTCTCTCATTGGCAAGCAATAGGCTTCTGATAGGGAAATGTCTTTCTGTATGCTGTGAAACTACGTTGCTCTGATTGGTTGATAAATAAAGCTGTTTGTCCAATGGTGAGGCAGAATAGGGTTAGGCAGGACAATCTAACTAGAGAGGAGGAAGTTGAAAGGCAGAACAGAGAGGACACTGAGAAGCAAGATGTAAAGCTATAGGTAAGCCATGAGCTGTGTGGCAAAGTATAGTTTTATAAAAATGGGTTAATTTAAGATGTAAGATCTAGCTAGTGAGAAGCCTAAGCCAACAGGCCATACAGTTTGTAGTTACTATAAGCCTCTGTGTGTTCATTTCGGTCTGAACAGTTGCAGGACCATGAGGACGTGGGAGCCGGGTGGGCACAGGAAAACTTTCAGTTACAGGCTTCAAAGAGAGAACAGCAAAACATGGCAAAATAAAATAAGATAAAACAAAAACCATCATATGGAAGTTGGAAAAGACAAGCCAACAGAAAAATAAAAGAACTCAAGAGAAGGCACAAGAATCAGAGAACTACTCATTCACACTGTCAGGAGTCCCATAAAAGTACTAAACCAAAGCTATAGTATATATCCAGGGACCTGGTGCAGATCCATGTAGGCATTCGTGATTGCTATTTCAGTCTCTGTGCGTTCATATGAGCTCTTCCCAGTTCTTTGAGAGGGCCCTGTTCTCCTTGGTGTCCTCTATTGCCTGTCTCCCCAACTCCTTCTGCCTCCTCTATCATAGGGTTCCCTGAGCTCTGAGGGGTGGGATTTGATGGAGACACCTCATTTAGAACTATTTAAAAAACCCCAGACTTAGTGAACTTGTAATCCTAATGTCTGGGGAACTGGGGATCAGTGGATCCTTGGATCACATAGGCCAGCCACCCTAACCTATTTGACAAGTTCCAGAATGGGGAGAGACCTTGTCTTGAAAAACTGAGCAGATGGGGCTAGACAGATGGTTGTATGGTCAACATCATTTGCTGTTCTGCCAGAGGACCAGAACTTGGTTCTCAGCGTCTAGTTGGGTGGCTCACAGTTGCCTTTAACTCCAGCTCCAGAGGGCTCTCTTCTGGGCCCTGTGGGAACCCTTACACATGTGACATACATACCCACAAAGATATACATATATACATAGATTGTAAACAAATTAAATCTTTTTTAAAAAGTGGTTAGTGGAAAGATTGTCACAGCCAGAGGAAATGGAGGACACCAAGGGATCAAGGCCTTCCAGATATAACAGATGTGACTCACACATGAACTCACAGAGACTATGGCAATATGCATAGGACCCATACAGGTCTAATCCAGGTGGGGTCCCAGTGATGAGAGAAGACATGGACACATGTCCCCATCCCTAACACAGATGTTATCTCCAATTGATAACCCCTTGCAAAGGAAAGGCATAGTTTTCTCCAACAAAGTCTCACAGGGTACACAAACCACACTTAAGCCCCACTGCCCAGCAGTAGATGGCCAACACAAAATGAACTCAGTGGTATTTGGGGGAGGGGTTATTTATTGGTTTTCCCTCATAATGCTTTGTCTTGGTATTTTTTTTTCTCTCCCTCCTTGTAGGTCCTTGCTTTTGCTTATACAATTAGGTGGGGTGTTTTTGAATATCTGTGTCTGAATGTGTGTGTGTCTGCAACTGTATGTTTCTTGGGCTTTTCATTTCATGTTTGTTTTGTAGTATTCAGGTTTGTTTGTTTTATTTTATCTTATTTGAATTATTACTATTATTTTTTAAATGACTGCTTTTTTTTTTCTAATGAGAGCATGAAAAAGGGTATGGATTTGGGGAGTGGGGAGGATCTTGGAAGAGTTGGGAGAGAGGAAACCATAATCTGAATATATTGTGCTGAAAAAAATCTATTTTTTTTATAAAAAGGAGAGAAGTGGTTAGCTTCTGAGGAATGATACCCATGATACCCAAGAATCTCTGCTCAGTGGTCCCAACATCATCACGTTCAGCCTCACTTTGTTTTATTTTCTTTTCATGGCTGCTCATTCCATTGACTGGGGAGTCTCAGTAGTTCCAATCAAGCATTTAGGGCCTCAAGGATTTGTGAAGAACCTGTGGTCTTCTGCCCACCTTGGGAGGCTGAAGAAGCTGAGTCAGCAAAGGATGATGGCAGCAGCCACAGCAGCAGCAGCAATGCACTGTCTGGTAAGAGATGAAGACAAGGAGGTGAAAAGGCTGTAGATCTGCCCTAGATCTGCCTTAAGGCTGGGCCACTGCTCGAAGATGCTGCTTAGGGCCTTCCCTTCGGTTAATCCTTCCAGGAAATACATTTACCCATATGGCCAGAGGCATCTCTTTTAGGTGATTTCAGAGACAATTGCTACTTGACATTTTTGTCAAAAATTGATGTCTCAAAATATCTCAACTTAATATCTTAAACATATCCTAGCTGTCATTTAAATGTTTTATAACTTAACTTGGTTCCCATTTTAAACCATTTATCCTGAACTTTTAAGATATGGTTAAAAAATGTTTGCTTTCAACAGCATTTTCATATGGGGAAGATTAAGAGGGACTGGAGAGATGGCTCAGTGGTTAAGAGCACTAGCTAGCTGTTCTTCCAGAGAACCCAGGTTCAATCCCCACCATCCACATGGCAGGTCACAACTGTTTGTAACTCCTGTTCCAAAAGACCTGACATCCTCACATGCAGGCAAAACACCAATGCACATAAAAATAAACAAATCTTTAAAAAAAAAGAAAAATTGGGGAAAAATCAAATATTTAGTAATAATGAATGATTAAATACATCATAATTCTTTTCTGTGTTGAAATATTTAGCAATGAGGAAAACAAATCATACTATTGAGGCTTACATCATACAGTTGAAAAATGTTTAGATTTCATTTTTTCTGGAAATATTTACTGAACATTAATTCAATCCAAAGCATTGTAGTGCCAGGGGCTGACTGTGATAAATAAGATACATGTGGTTCTCAAGAAACAGCAAATAAATCAATAAATATGACCACAAACTTTGATGGAATATGAAGAATAGGAAAAGTATGCAGATAACTAATACCCGGTGGTCCAAAAAGGGGTTGGTAGCGATAATAAAAGGTAATCAGTAGAGAGATGTGGCATTATAATGAGGAGCATGAAGACCCATGCAGGCTGAGGTAACAGCATGTGTAAAAGCCTGGGAAGAGATAGACGAGAGCCTCGAACTGCTGTCCAGAAGTTCACAGGACAGAAGCAACCTCATTGCACTGGGGATCTGTGACATCAGGGGTTCTGTGAGTAGCCAGGACCTGCGGATTCACAGAGTCAATGGTTTTTCAGGACATTGAGATTTGTTTTCAATTGTGCATACTTCTCATGTATGCACCAAAAATCGTATCTCTCTTGAGGAGAAAATCCATAGAAACCAGGCATAAAAGTAAAAAGATCAGACCCTGAACTGTCTAGCAGTCCAGGTGAAAAAAAAAAAAAAGTGAGTTCTGGAGACTGAGTCTGTTTCTGCTCACCAGCCCTGTCATAATTTGAGCCTAGATCCCCCCACAATTTCAACACTTGCTTTCCATCTGGTGGTGCACATCAGGAGGCAGTGTGACCATACGAGGCCTCACTGGTGGAGGTGAGGGTGTAGGGGCCGGCCTTTGAAGGTGCTCGCTAGACCTTGGTTCCAGTTATTGTGTGTGCCATCTGGTCCTGATGTGAGCGGCCTCTACCACACATTCCCGCTGCCGCCATTCACTGAGCTGACCTGCCCCACCTTCCCCAGCACGATGGACTGAACCCTCGGGAGTCAAGAGCTCAGAACGATCTTTGCCCTCTAGTTGTTTCTGTCGGGTGTGTTCTCAGCCATGTGAGAGTACTTAGTACAGCCAACACCTGAGATGTATTGTGCGCCAGCTAGAGATTTCCGGTCGTTTGCATGGGCACCGGAATGAGAGAGGAAACAGGAGTGATGTTCAGATGGAGGCTTAACAAAAACTGTGTGTGTGTGTGTGTGTGTGTGTGTGTGTGTGTGTGTGTGTGTGTGTGTGTGATACTAATTTCAGAGAGGAAGGATGGGAGGAGAAGGGTTATCTATGTAGATTAAGTTCTTCATTTAGGCATTTCATCTTCGATCCCCTGTGGGGATGCCAGGCAGGAAGTTGGATTTGAAGCTGATGGGGAGGTCTAGGCTGAGGCTAATTTAGGAAGCTGTCAGACCATTCTTGTATGTAGTACAAGCAAAGCATAATGAACTATATGTTCTGGGATCTTAATTACAGGGAAGGCATATGGGACTACATGCAAAATACAATGCTACTGGCAGTTGTCTCTTGAGGAGGTATGCGATTATGACTGGGTGTATTTGTTTGTGACCTTAAATATTTACTGAATGTAAAAACAAATATCACATTTTAAAGGTAACATCTTGGGGCTGTGGATGTAACTGAGCAGGAGAGTGCCTGCCTAGCATGCTTAAGGCCCTACAGTCATTCTCCACTGTCCTCCCTACCCAACACACACACACACACACACACACACACACACGCACGCACGCACGCACACGCACACGCACACACACACACACACGCACGCACACAGTAATTTAAAAGGAGTGTAGACATGGAGTCTAAGGAAAGTTATCTCCTTGGTTTCTTTAAATAATTATTTATTTTCTGTCACTCCAGGTATTATATTTTAATATGGAGAAGTGGGACTAGGGGGAATGACTCAGTGGTAGAGTGTTTGCCTCGCCTGTACACATCCTGAATTTGATTCTCAGCATTGCAAGTTATACATATAGAAATGTATCATTTAGGAATACTCTAGGGACTGAGAGACATATCAGAGAGTAATAGCACCTGCTATCGAGTATGAGGACCTGAATCCAGATCCCCAGAGTCCACACAAGAACATGGTGTGTGGCCACAACCACCCGCACCTGTGTCCCCTGCACTGAGGGTGTGGATGGGAAGGAGACGGAGGGAGGAGGAATTCGGAAACTTCTGACCGTCAAACTAGCCAACATATGGTGAGCTCCAGGCTTGGTGAGAGATGTTGTCTCATAAAGCAGAGAACTAACTTGAAGATCTGCCTGCACACAACACCACACCACACACGCACACACACACTCACACACGCACACACACATACACACACTCACACACGTGCACACACACACTCACACACACACTCACACACACACACGCACACACGCACACTCACACACACACAGTACCTTTGGTCTCTCCTTAATGTCTTGCTAGTTTTCTTTAGTTACGTCATCGCTTGTTTTTTCTTTCTGAGTATCCATATCAGATTTTCCTTTTCCTTTCTGCTGCACAGGATGTTTCCCCCCACCTCTTACTCCAATTCATTATAGAGATTACTTCTTAAAATGTGCAGCAGAATTTTTATACCTTTGCAATCTTTCCTCATCACTGCTGATCTTTCGCTTATTGTTGCTGTCATTTTAATTTTAGAAAATGAATCAAGTTAAAACTTTCTGGGCTTTAAAAGAACAAGAAGTGGGTTTTTTGTTGTTTTTGTTTTTGTTTTTTCCCCTTCTGTGTTTGTTACTTTAGGAGGGACTCCGTCTCATTCTTCTTGGCTATCAACGCCGTCTCTTTGGTTCTTGGCATTTCCTTCTGAAGGAAGCCCCTAGCATTCTACTCATGGTGACGTTTTGCCCCATGGGAGAGGTTTTCGGTTTCCTCAGTCATAGGGTGGTTATTCACCTAACTCATGAGGTGTGACACTCTTTGGGAGGAGTCAGCATTAGTTTTTCATGCCACCTCTTTTAGGTACTTTTCCTGTTGTTGTGATAAAATCCCCTTGGCAGATAAAGTGCAGCTCTCCCACTTCATCAAGAAGCCTCTTTCTGCAGTACAAGGAGAAAAGCCATAGCTAGTCAAATGGAACAACTGACTGTGGGGTGTCAAGCCCCAGTTGATACATCTCCCATACAGCTCCTGCACCTAAGGCTCAGGGAACATGACAGAAGTTGATGGGGGAATGTCTTTTTGTAGGCTGTGAAAATATATTGCTCTGATTGGTTGATAAACAAAGCTCTTTGGCCAGTGGTGAGGCAGAATAGGATTAGGCGGGACATTCTAACTAGAGAGAAGGAAGTTGAAAGGCAGAACAGAGAGGATGCTGCCAGCTGCTGCCATGAGAAGCAAGATGTAAAGATACCAGTAAGCCACAAGCCACGTGGCAAAGTATAGAAATGAGTTAATTTAAGATGTAAGATCTAGCTAGTGAGAAGCCAGAGCCAATAGGCCATACAGTTCATAATTAATATAAGCCTCTGTGTCTAAGTGGCTGCAGGATGCAAGGATGTGGGAGCTGGGTAGGCACAGGAAACTTTTAGTTACAAATGGCGCCCAACAGCTTGAGTTTCCACTTAAAACCTAAAAATACTTAATAAGCAATTCTAAATGAAGCCCAAAACAGGTTCCTGCTTCATGTATCATATGGGCAACAAGATGCCACAACATGCCTACTTGAGCTACTCTATGGCAGGTTAACAGCACGCAGGCTGGAGCTACAGCATGGCACATTCCCGTCTGCAAGCCACTCAACATGGTGTGTAGTGGATAGAGCTTTTGCTACTTGAAAAAAAGGAGGTTTCTGGTCTACAGATTGCTTTGATAAAGACATAGACCCACTGCTTCCAAGAGCTGGTGGTACACATGGCTCCTAGAGCCAGAGCTGGTGGTAAACATACCACTGCCATGTTGGAAAGCTAAGATGGGTGGAGCCAGCAGCCAAAGCTGCCATGTCTGTCCTAGTAATGCTACAGTTTAAAGCAATAGTTACACAAGAAGGCAGATTCAGAAGGAACAAGACTTTAAATGGTTTACAATGTGTGAAAAAATCTATGTAGGTTTGAAAGAGAGAACAGGAGGATAGACAGTTAAATAAAGAAATAGTTTAAAAAATAAAGTCTTTAAAGAGACAGTAAAGGTAATATTAAAAAAATAAGCCACATAAAGATGGATATTACACAGAGAATCTGGCTTGTGTCGTCTTTGGGATTTTTAATTGCAGAAAGACATTTGATTGTACAGACTGCTTAGTTAAACCAATATGTATATTTTAAAGGTACTTTGACTTCAAAATTTAGATCTAAGGATATGTTACTTTGGAAAAGAGCTTCAGCTTTTGTTTTCACAGAAGATGAAAATATATGGATTGCTTCCAGGCTAATATGGTTTGATCAGCCAAGACCCCCTGAAAGGTCTCCAATGACACCATGGCCCAGATCATTCAACATCCAGAACAGTTTCAAGGCAACTGGCTCAGACAATGCAGCCTCACAAACGATTCCAGTCAGGACTTGAACATAATTCTTAATTTTCTCAGGATCTCCATAAGATTACCAGTGCCCTCTATCAGCAGGAAGTAGCCTAAAAAGCTATGCCCACATTCCCCCAAAATGGGTTATGGATGTTTGTCTTTACTTAGGTTGTTGGTTACAAATTGTTATTGGTTATAGTCAATCTCTTTCTAAAAGAAAAAAGGAGGATATGGAATAGAAATATAGAATATAGATATGATAGGATGAAAGGGTAGATTAATGAACCTACTTTTAATGAGCAACAACTTGTTTAAAAATGTTTTATATTGCTATGGATTATAGTTTATTGATACAAATTTGAAGTTAATTTTGTTATATTGTATGTATATTTCTACTCTTGTTTGAGGTACTATGTTTATGTAACTCATTTAGATTGTAATGGATAATTAAGAAATACAGATTAATAATTAGTCATCTATGATACTCAAATTTATAGTCATGTTAGTTAAGTTTTCTAGGTATACATAGATATAATTCAGTTAGGTAGGTAATCTTAAAACTCTTCAAAGACCTACAGAATATGACATTTAAAAATGTTTTAAAAACTTAAACTTTCCTGGACAGTGAGACATGTCTGCTCCTGGAAGCACTGAATTACTTCAAGGAAGATGATGGACATCAAAAACACTCTATGTGGAGCTTTATCTTATTCTTGGCAAATAGCTATTTGGGCAAGAGACTGTTCTTGCCTGGACTGCTTGGCAAAATGTTGTATCAACTGGACATTCAGGATCCATAGGAAGGATCAAAGGACCACTAAACTTTACAAGGTGAGATGGTCCTTTGAGTTCCTGCTTTGAAGAGGAGACTACCAGATATTCTGCAGGACACAGGAAAAAGTGACTGAGAGACTAGGCCTATGGGTTGAAGATAGATGTCCCAATGTTGCAGAGGAACTTTGGATGACTGTCCAGGTAGGCAGCTACCTCTATCATTTCTAAATTTTTGGACGTTGCTTACAATGATCTTTCTGTTTACTTAGGTAATATTGTATCCTTCTGAGGTCTTTGATGTAGTTGAAGACTAGATAGTTAAAGTTTTCCTTGGTTATGATAAAAGATAAGTTAGATATGAAAACTTAGACTCACAAATATAGGATAGATAGAATATTTAATTTTACAAAATACAAACAGACTAGATATTTTAACTGTAATTCTTGCTTGATAACTGTTTTGTTATATGTAATTTTAATAGGTTAAAGTTAAAATCTTCTTTTTGTTTAGAAAGAAAAGGGGAAGTGATGGGGTAATATCTTTTTGTATGCTGTGAAAATATGTGGCTCTGATTGGTTGATAAATAAAGCTGTTTGGACAATGGTGAGGCAGAATAGGGTTAGGCGGGACAGTCTAGAGAGGAGGAAGCTGAAAGGCAGAACAGAAAAGATGCTGCCAGCTGCTGCTGTGAGAAGGAAGCTTTTTTTTCCCATAAGTTTTTATGGTTCTTCTGATTCATTTTTCCAACATTTGTCATTTTAAGATCACTTAGATTTAACTTGTTATCATGTTCAACATTGCCTCTCTGGTGAGGATGTAAGAGAACATTGTATTCACTGATATAATTCTAGAGCCTAGATCAGTGTTGGATACACACAAGCATGGCATAACTGCTATAAATGTTCAAAGGAAAGAAGGTCCAAACTGAGCCAGACAGGATTATTCTTCTGAAATCAACCATTAGATTTGGATACACCTTCCCCTAAAGCACAAAGAGGAAAGGAACAGAGTGAAATCCAGGCTATAGATAAAAGATCTTCCAGAGGGAGATTAGAAGGGGGATAAGGTACTTGTGTAGTTTGAGTGTAAAATGTCTCCATTGTCTTGGGCATAGCACCAGGTGGTGGTGGTGCTTGAGAGGTGTAGGTGGTGTGGCTTTGCTGGAGGAAGTATGACCCAGGGGGCATGCTTTGAGAGTGTCTAGCCTGACTAACTTCCAGTTTGCACTCCCTGTTTCATGCTTGTGACTAAGATATGATTTATGTTTCCCATTCCTGCTGCCATCCCACTCTGCCATGATGAGCCCTTATCCCCCTGGAACCATACACCGAAATAAATTCCTTCTGTCAGTGTCTTGGTTCTGCTGTTTTATCCCAGCAACAGAAAGCTGATGAACACAGTGCCACATAGCATCTCCCTTGTTCTCTGATTGCCCAGTAGCCAGGAAGGAAGTATAGGTGGGACAAAGAGAAAAGAATTGGGGGAAGTGGAAGGCAGAGGCAGAGAGACCGGCCAGCCTCCGTCATGACAAGCGGCGAGATGTAAAGTACTGGTAAGCCATGAGCCACGTGGCAAAGTATAGATTAATAGAAATGGGCTGAATATAAGATTAAGAGTTATAGTTATCATTTGAGATTATCTAAGACGCATGTCTGTTTTTTTAACTCCACCCTCTTTTCTGCACAGCAGTTAAGGACTGTTTTCATATTTTTGAAAGGATTACAATGAGGATACTGAAGATAAGAAGGAGGATAGAAACAAACACTCAAATACATAAACCTCCCCCAAGCAAGAGAGCTCACCTTGTGAGCTTAATTTTGCTTCCTAATGCATATACGGGATGCCTTTGGTGCAAACAGCAGTGGGCCAAAAGCAAAGCCACACACTGCAGTCCTCAGGAAGCAAGCATCAGCAGACTTTGAAATTCAGAGACTTTCTGCTCTTATCCCTAGTCTCCATGGAGAAGCAGGGCCTCCTCTGCTGAGTGATGAGCAGCAGGCTTGAGTCTGTCCTTCTTGTCTGCTTCCAGCTGGAGACATCAGCGCTCTCTGTAAGGCACTTTGAAGAACAGGCTGACACTGCCGTGCATTTGGGAAATGGTATTTGAGAGACAATAAAGGGGCCCTGGCTTAAACTACATTAAGGGATCACAGGAGTACATCTTGACTGTATTTTCAGATCTTTTGATTCAAAGACACACATTTTCTTATCTCCCAAGGGGTGAGGCCAACCCAGTACAGAATATAGACAGAGCCTCGCAAATAAGGTTGCCAACCCCACATCAGAGATAATTAATGAGAACACTATAAGACTCCTTTGCTGCCTCGGGGCAGGGCAGAGATGGATCATTGAGGAAACCTGGGGTGTGAGAGCTGAGACACCAATCTAGACTGAGAAGTAGACCTGTGCCATGGTGCACTGATCAGGTTAACTGCCCTGCCTTGGACTACCTGAGGGAGAAGAGGGACTTATATTCTTACTGCCTTCTGGCTTTGCGTGCTCACCGCTTTCAGATGTTCCACTCAACAGTCTTTCCCACAGAGTGAGAGGAGGTTGGAGCACATGGACATGCACAGGCTGGAGCAGAAGCAAGGCTCGGTGCAGTCCCTGAAACTGCATCATCTTTGGCCTGTGTATGTAGGAGACTCGAACCCACCCCGTCCCACCAGACACACATCTCATTCGTACGTGACACTTTCTGAGTCTAATGCGACATACTTATCCACAGAGGGCATATGCTGAACAAAATTAATGAAAACAAATACTCCAAATTATGAAAAGGGAAAGAAAGCACACGCAGGAAATCAAGGGCTTAGGAAGAACTGTTCGGAACAGTTTTCATGTTTCCTGCAGTCTGCTGCCAGGCAGCTTTGCTTTTCCTGATGGACCATTTCTAGCCCAGCTAGCATCTGGTCTGTTTCTGTAAGCCATTAAGGAACCACCCAGAAGACAGTCTCCTCATTCATTTCTGTTGTCAATTGCCCGGGAAACGCCTGGAAAGATTTCCTTCAGAAGTGCTCCAGCTTTCTGGAGATGTATCTCCTAATTTAGGGATGTCTACTTATTTCCCAGTGAAACTTTGATTAGGAAATGATGTGAGTAGAAACACATTTCATCAGTCCACGTGTTTGACTGCTGAATAACATATAGGGAAACGGTCTGAAAGGTAACACCGCATAGCTGCTGCCTGCCTTTATTCTTCGTGTGTGTGTGTGTGTGTGTGTGTGTGTGTGTGTGTGTGTGTGTGTGTTTTCTAAACTCTCTTCAGACTTACTTGCTTATCAAAGACTATGTTCATTTTCTCCCCTGTTCACTTCTACCATCCCCCTGCAATTTAATTGGAACACTTTCTCACCTTATGCACAGTGTTCACTGGCTCGGCATGCCCTGCCTTTTCTTCTTGCAGAAACGAAGGGAGATGGGTGAGGATTTCTTTGAAGCCATTTCAGCTCCTGTGAGAGCATACACACTATCTCATTATCCAAAGAATCAGAGTTGTGCAGTGCAGACATAGCCGAGCATGTTAGCTACAACTCCACTGGCCTTTGGCTCTACCTTTGCTCTTTAAAACTGTGGCTAATTTAATTAACAGATGATGCCAATGAGACAGATGTCAATAGCCCTGATATTTAACAGCACGTACACTCTAAAATTGCTGTACCTACTCTGAAGGCCGCCTAAGTGTTGTGTCTGGGGTCATTTTAACTTTATAATAAGATGTTTTGCAGTAAGATAGAATCATGCTTGGCCCTCCTTGGATGTCTGGACTGCATGGAATGGCTTAGCCAATAAGTCCATCTCAATATCAGAAGGCAAGCTCAAACTCAACTTCTTCAAGAATGAGCCAGCATACCCTGCTTCAGTGGCCTTGTCCCAATGAATCATGTTGCCATTCATTCAGTCCCCTAGGCCCTAAACCTCAAAATTGTATCTGGGAACATTCCCTGTCAAATGGATCTCTAAGTCCTGTTTGTTATAGTAGCTCCTATATGTCCCTTAATCCATTGTTTTCTCCTTGGTTCCATAGCGTGCTCATCTCTGATGCTATCATAGCTAATGTTTGTTCTGCTCAACCACCAAACTATTTTCTATATAGGTGCCAGAGCTTTAAAAAATACAACTTGTAGGACCCACATTCCATTCATATGCACACAATATTCATCCAGTACTAGTTTTCCTTTCCTTTTATGCTCAATGCCAAGACCCTCAACATGTGATTCATGACCCTCCACCAGTCAGCTCCTGCCTACATCTCCATCTTCAACCACTCCAAAATCTCCGAACTCTCTTTCCTGACTCAGCCAGGCTTCTTTCCTTCAGAAAGAACATCCCAGTCTCATTTCTGCCCTAGGACTTTGTACATGCTGTCTAGCATTCTGCTGACGATCCCCTCATTCCAAGCCTTCCTGATTGACTGGTAGATTTGTTCTTCCGGTCATACTTAACTATCAACTCTTCCAGCCACTCTTAGCCAAGTGTCCTTTACTCAGGGAGCTCCTGGGCTAAGCCACATGCACCTCTACTTCCCCTATATCCCGTCTCTAGATTTTTCGCCTGGTGGTATAGCTGTTGTTAGACTCACTAATATGATTGGTTGATAGTCATGTCTCCTATGAGATAGAAACTCTACAATGAGAAGACCTGGGATGCCATGGCTCTGTCCTAGCATCTAACAGCATAGCTGGCACTGACAGTTTACTGACTGAAGGACTGGTTAGCAGTTTTAAAATTCACATTCGTAAACCATGCCTCTGGTTTTCAAAAGTGGAACCTATGGATTGATTAATAAGTGATTTTTGAACTTTGGTTAGGTGTTTTTAGTGTGGATGTGCATGAGGTAGGGACACAGGCATTTGTAGTGTAGATGTGATTGGGGTAGAGATGGGGACGATGGGAAGTAGGGAGTTACTGTTTTAGAAGTAATATACAACCTCACAATGCATACTGAAGTTTCAATCAACAACAGAACACATACAACAGTAGTCTTGTTAGCCTTCACCACCTAGTGATGATGTCACCCCAGTGATGAGGTCATTTAACAATATATTTCTAAGAATGTATTCTTGCCCTTGAGTGTCATGTGACTGTATTTCATTTAGAAAGAGTTGGCATTCCTTGAATTTCATCAAATGGAACCATCATCATAAATCTCACTTTTCTGGCCCCCAGTTTTCTCTGGAGTAGCAGAGCATGGTCTAAGCCATTTGGAGAGCACGAACTTTTAACGTTGGAAGTATTTGTACTGTGGTTCAGGTTTTCTAGTTACCAAGTGGATCCAGAGCCTTCAATAGTCCTCAATCAGCATGATTTGCAGACCCCAATCTTCTTCAGACACAGTCATGCCCTAGACCTCTTCTCTTCAGGTCAGTCTTCAGACTTATAAACTGCAATGACAACTTGTTCTTTAACATGAATGGGTGATCATCACAGAGTACAAATTAATATGGTGACATCATCACTAGGTGGTGAAGGCTAACAGGACTACTGTTGTATGTGTTCTGCTGTTGATTGAAACTTCAGTATGCGTTGTGAGATTGTATATTACTTCTGAAACAGTAACTCCATACTTCCCACATCCCCGTCTCTAGCCCAATCACATCTATACTACTTAGGGCCAACTGATGCTGGAAATGTCTTTTCATATGACCATACATCCAAATTTCTCTTAACCAAAGTATACATTTTATATATGTGCTGGTTTCTAATTTGACACTCCAAGTCACAGTTGCTTCTACCAACTTTGAGTTACTTATGAATTTAATATTTTCTCTCTAAGTTTTAGTCATACTCTTATTACAGTTATTACAAATATAAGAGTTAGAGACCTTCATGGAGTCACTGATTGGGTACTCTCAGAAAGCTGATATGAATTGGAGAATTATTATGTGGGTATTTGCTTAAAAAGCTGTGTATTTGTTTGAACTTCAATCCAACTATACATTAAAGTTACAAAACATTAGGCTTCCCAAGGTCCAAGGAAATTGTTATTTATTCAACTGAGTGGAATCATTTTCACACATGGGTGTGTTAGTTTTCTTTATATTACTGGATAAGACATTCTGTCCCAGAGCAATTAGGAATGGAAGGATTTATTTGGCTCACATTTCCATGTCCTAGTCCTTTATCAGAAGAAGTCAGGGCAGGGACTCAAGGCAAGAACCCGGAGGCAGGAATTGGTACAGAAGCCATGCTGCTTACTGGCTTGCTCTTCATGGCTGTCTCAGCCTGCTTTCTGATAGAACCCAAGACCATCAGCCCAGGGGTGGCAGTGCTCACAGTAAGTGAGGCCCTCCCATTTTAATCACTAATTAAGAAAATGCCCCATAGGCTTACCTTAGTCCAATCTGATGGAGGCATTTTCTCAGTTGAAGTTCTCTCTTCCCAGATCAAGTTGACAAAAGTATACTACCCAGCACACATGGGTATAGAATTATACCTTGATTACATGATTTTATGTTTATTTAATTTATGCCTCCTCTTCTGAATATTGAAATATTTAACATCAGTTCAGTTTTGTAAATGACTTCTTGCATTAAGCAAACTCATGAGTCAGAGTACCTTAAGACTTCCCTCATTCTGCGGTAGTACGTAGTGGTTTTGCACACTGTGACCAGTGGTTTTTAGGGGCATACTGTGGTGTATATCATCATGTCTGCAACATCCTGCTCACACATTTAAGTGCAATGAAAAGTGATCATTGGTGAGAGACTTCTTTGACCCCTTATTATTGCCTCTCACAGTTCTCCTTGGGACCAGCTATAGTTCTTCTATGTGGTGAGAGGGAACCATATATATTCCATGAAAAAGAAGGAAGTGGTGGGTTGAGAGAAAGGTAACGGGGAAAGGGAGGGAGAGGGAGAGAGAGCAAGTGCCAACAAGTACTTGCTTTTCAATGTCTTCCCTGGGAAACACTACTTTATTTGGGAGGATATTTTAGTATTTTGGAAAACTTTGTTTCAGGAGACAATCCGTCACTTGTTATTCTATGAAAATGACAGAAGTGTGCTATAAAGTGTGTAATAGAAAGAATGACAAATTTGACATGAGGATCTGAATTTGTATTGTTGGGTTCTAGGAATGTGACATTAACGAATTAACTCAATCTTGCTGAGCCTCGGTTTTGTTTTTGTTTTTGTTTTTTTTTCATTTGAAATTATGCTTATGTTTTAAAAGACTCTTTGGGCATATAAAGGACTGTCTGCAGCAGTGCTATGAGGAAAATAATCATGCAGTGTGACTTTTATTCATAAGCCTTATAGAGAACCTTGCTGGAATGACAACTTTGGAGAATATAGGGGAGTTCTGGGGCTGGGGTGATGGTTGAGTTGGTCAGGTGCTTGTCCTGCAGGTGTGAAGATCCAATCTCACAGAACCCACAAGAAAGGAAGAAGCTAGGCATGGTGTGGCAGTGCACGCTTATAACCCCACGCCTGGGAAGGCAAGATGGCCAGATCCTTAAGGATCACTAGTTAGCTAGTGCAGTCTACATGGTGAGTACCAGACCAATGGCAGACTCTGTCTAAAGGCAGGGAACAGGGCATGTGAGGACCAGCAGCTGAGGTGGGCCTTTGTCTTCCACCGGTATACACGTGCACTTTCACACATGAATACACACATGCACACATACACATGCAAAAGAAAGTTATGAGCCATTTGGATTTCTTTTTTAAAAGATTTTTCCAACTACAAGGGCAGCAAAGAAAGCTGTTTGAAACCCACATATACAGCATTAGTGAAGACCAGAGAAGACTGCACATGGTCATCTATGTATAACCAGAAAATCAATACCCGAGAGCAGCATAGCATGGCCCAGACAGCCCCAGAGAAGAAAGATGTAGAAAGTGTGTGGAAAATCAGAACAGATCAGATTCTAACATGACAGAGGACAGAGAAAACACTTCTGTAGCCAGTCTTTGTCCTACCAGCCAGCTTTCAAATCATGACATGAAGACTTAATATTAATTATGAAAGCTTGGCCGATAGCTTAGGCTTGTTTTCAGCTAGCTCTCATAACTTAAATGAAACCATTTCTATTAGTCTATGTGCTGCACTGAGGCTCGTTTACTTCATCTAGGTACTGTCCGTCCTGCTTTCCTGCTTCCTCCGTGTCTCCTCCTGTCTCCACCCTCCTTTTTCACAGAGTACCTGTGCCTGGAAATCCTGCCTAGCTAATGGCATTCAGCTTTTTATGAAACCAATCAGAGTGACACTTCTTCACAGTGCACAAAAAGATTATCCCACAAGACACTTCTCATCCCCAGGAAGAAAGATGCCCTCCCCACATCCTGGCTTAGAGCAGTCCTGAGTCCTGGAACTGTAGCTGCTTAGAGTCAGTGGGATCTGGAGAATGTGGAAGACCCGAGGAGGAGATCTGGGAAAGGCACAACATGTGGGGAACAGGAGACGACTTGCAGGGGCAGGACTGAGTCAGGACATGGGTAACTCATAGGAAGGAGAATGCAAGTGTTGAGAACTAGGGGCACACAGAAACAAAATAAGTTCCCCAAGTCAGAAGATGCCAACTACCTCCCTCCCTACAAAGATCAAGTGCTATTCATTTCAGAACACCACTGTTTAACATACACAGAGAAGGTAACGTGAAGGGAAATTCAGTCATCTCAGCCCACCGCTCATGACAGCCCTCAAACGGCACTATGACCGGCGAAATAAGACATTTCAAAGTTAGCACAAGTTGCCACACAGCAGCCATACAAAGCCGTGGTAAACAGGTAGGAGAATCAGAAAATAAGACTTGGCTGCTAGTGGGTAAAAATTCTCCAATAAAACTAAAACACGTAGAAGCTATAATGTTACACCTACAGCCTAAACTAAATATTGTTGAACAAACATTTGCAGATGGGATTAAAAGTTGTCAAATAGGGGGGCGGGTGGGCAGTGCTGGAGAGATGGTTCAGTGATTGAGAGCATTGGCTGCTCTTGCAGAGGACCTGGACTCAATCCCCAGCACCCACAAGGCAGGTCATAAATGCCTATAACTCCAGTTTCAGGGGATCTAACACTTTCACATTTGCATACATGCAGGCAAAGTATGAATGCACATGGAATAAAAATAAGTACAAAGTTGTCAAATCACTGGTCAGTGGTAGCATAGGCCTTTAATCTTATCACTCAAGAGGCAGAGACAGGTGGATTTCTGTGATTTCTACTGCAGCCTGGTTTACAGAGCAAGTTCCAGGACAGCCAGGGAGGTTACACAGTGAAACCCTGTCTCAAAAAAACCCAAACAAACAAAAAACAAAAAAGGTGTCAAATCAAATTCATATATATATATAAATTATACAATGTCCAAGAGAAAAGCCTCAATTGGGAATATAATATGAGGAAATGAAGAAAAGTAGGAATAACCAAGATACAGAAAATGAAATAAAAATAAGTTAAAAAGAATAGAGAGCCCATGGCTGATATAAAAGACCACTTCAACATAACCATGGAAAGTTTGAAGAAGAAAAGCAAAATAGCAAAATAGAAATAATATTTAAATTTTAAATTATGATCTAATATCTCTGAGAGTAAACAAAAAATGATCTTAGGCAAAGAAACTATCTGCCACATGTCTCAGCTGACAAACCAGGGTAGTCAGTTCAAAGCTGTGGGCTAGTAAAAAAACTAGATATGAAGAGAAAGAAAATCTGTTTTGGATTTCTAGATAGAGTAAGTTCTTAAACATAATCAGGTTGGCCTAAAACATTTTTAACAGTCACATAGAAAGTAAAATAAATGGAGAGTAACAGTTTAAAGACTCTTGGAAGAGGAAACGTGTGTGAGCTAAGAATCTCACTTTCAGTCCAAGTGTTCAGACAGCAAGGCCAGATAACAAGCTGAGCATGGACACACATACAGGCCCCATCCTGATGACCCATTCCGACAAAATCTAGGAAATCAAACAGCTCCTAAGACAGCTAAAGAATCAGGTAAGGAGCATATGCATTATCTAACCCAGAGAAAGTAGGGCAAGCAGCATGGGACAAGTCACCTGGGGAGCTATGATAAAAGCAGAGGGGCAGCAGAAGAAGAGTCCCATGCAAACAGCACACATTTGGGCACAGCAGAAATACAAAAGCTGAAATGAGGCTACAGAGCTGTAAAAATTACTGACATGATTTTACTATGAACACTTGTCACACACAAAGACACAACAGAAAAAAGACAAAGGAAATAGAGAATAATACCAAAACGAGACCATGTAAGTAATGCAAGATTAACTTCCTTCACCTGTTTAAAAGCATTCAGACTGGTTCACAAAGACACGTTCTAGTACGTGCTTATTTAGGAGGTATCTCTGAAAGTGAGTGAGTCAGAGAAGCCGGAATGAAGATGAGCAATGCATTCCATAATACAGATGGGAGAAATTCCTGATAGCAAACATGACTGGGTTCAGACCTAATGGTGATGAATGCAGCTATGCTAGATAAGTCTTCTTGCATTCCAGTAACCTCAAAATCAAAGAATTCAATTGAGAAAATTGTGACATATATCAACACCAAAGCTAATTTCATTATTAAACGATGAGGTGAAATGAGAAAAAGAATCTATCTGATAAAAATGAGAAAATACCTGAGGTTGTATGTTTAAACCTGTATGTTTAAAGCTATTTATGAAAAGAAGTTTCCCACTGCCTATGAAGATCCATGCTTACCCAAATGGTAGCTAAACTGAGATGCCAGTTTATTAGTAAATCTCAGTCCTTCCATGACCCAGGTTTCTCAACCTTGTTTTCCACGAAAAGAAAAAAGAGAATTGTGATAGTCAGTGGTTAATACTATGTTTGGGACTGACAAGGTGTTAACTCTATGCATCATGGTCCAGAAATCAAGAAAGAGCTCTAAGATTGACAGGACAATTTCAGATGAGCACAGGAATCACTTGAAGTTCAACTAGCGATCAGATTTATAATAAAGAGCACTGTGTAGGTGAATACTGAAGTCAAAGAGAAAAAGGTCTATGAATCCATTATGGTATTCATGAGAGAAGAGGCAGAAAGAAGGTTGATTTTCTTTCAGAAGACTGCCAGTGAATATGATGAAAATATTTATAGAATGAATAAATATCATCTCACAATTTCCATTGTAAGAATCAGTGAGGCAGGGAACTCCTGTGTCTGTTAAATCACCAACTGCAATTTTAGAGCGTACATTGGTTTCCTATTACTATTGTAACATTAACAAGAATGTAGTGCTTTGAAACATGAAAATGTGTTATAGCTGTGTAGGTTAAAGGTGTCACCTGGCTCTTTGGGACTAAATTGATGCATCACCAGGGTAACATTCCTTTCTATAGATTGCTGTGGGATAATGCTTTTGTATACTAGTTTAATAAAACACTGACTGGCCAGTAGCCAGGCAGGAAGTATAGGCAGGATAAGCAAACAAGGAGAATTCTGGGAAGAGGAAGGCTGAGTCAGGAGACACCAGCCCATTGTCCAGGGATCAGCATGTAATGACACACAAATAAAGCCACAGAACACGTGGCAACATATAGATGAACAGGAATGGGCTTAGTTTAAGTGTAAGAGTTAGTCAGTAGTTAGCCTGAGCTAATGGCCAAGCAGTTATAATTAATAGAAGCCTCTGTGTGTTTACTTGGGGGCTTCAAGTGGGAGAGATTTGTCCAGGCTGCCGGCAGGCTGGGACACAGGAAATCTTCTGGCTACAATAGATACAGGGGATAAAAAATTCCTTGTGATTTTCAGTTCTAAAGATCCACTATATTCCATGGCTTGTGGCCCCTTTCCGTTATCTTCAAAGCAAGCTACACTGAATCTCAGATATTCTTCCTTAGTTAAGTTCTAGGGAGCTGGACATTGACATGTAAGGAAGAGGGCACTATACTGTCTACATCAAGAAGGGAAGGGACCTTTATGCTCTCAGCATTTATACTTTGGATTACTTGATAACTACAAAGGGACCAAAAGCCCCATTACAAGGAAGTGCCTCAGACACCAGCTTAACTATGAGTACTATGTAGCATCAATAATGATAATGGCTTAAGTGGATAGACATTGTGGGCCTATGGACGTTGTGAACAAGAACTCCTGGAAAGAAGTTGTGTCTGCAGAGACTGATTAGAATTGCAGTGATGTGGAGAGGTTGGAAGGCTGCAGGTCAAAGGCTAATTACCTTATCTTGGCTAGCTTTAACCCCCAGAACAGCCATGCCTTGCCCACCTCTGTGCCAGAACTAACATCCGGTGCCTAATAGATGAAAACCTTTGAAATCTATCAACTTAGCAGACCATTACTTTCCACCAATCTGAACACTATCAGATGTCTTCAGATAGCATCTGAGGCTGTAGAGAAATTTCCCTCATCTTGCTGTAACCACTCATGTATTTCAAACTTGGGTTTGCTCTGTAAAACTATAAAACATCATGAAACTGCTTCCATGTTGGAACATGGAATTTGGGGCTACCTAAATCTGTGTTCTAGGGCCACGGTCACTTTAAATGGCTCCAGAATAAACTATTTCTTATTCCCTTTACTAATTTGAGAGCTGGAGCTGTGGTTCTTGCATTGACAGTGTAAAGCAATGGCAAGAACGTTAACTTACCAACATAGAACTGTTCTCTGAAAACATCAATTATCAATTTCTATAGAAACTGAAGGAAATAACTTAATGACTCCAGGTGGGAAGCCATTCTTCAAACAATTGTTCTTGATTTTTCACAAATTTCAGTAGGAGCTGGAGAGATGACTCAGAAGTTAAGAGCACTGGCTACTTTTCCAGAAGACTTGGCTTTGATTCTCAGCACCCACATGGCAGTTCACTACTATCTGTAACTTAAGTTCTAGGGGATCCAATGCCCTTTTCTGGCCTCTGAGGGCACCAGGCATACAGATATACTTGCATGGGAAACATTCATACACATAAAATAAATAAAGTTTTTAAAAATTAAAGTAACTTAATGATGTGAAAGAAAAAACAAAAATCACCAAGTTCAGGGCTGCAAATTAAAGAGGCCAAAGAGAGGGACAGTTAAACACAATGAGGTACTCTTGATTAGATCCAGATTTAAGAAGAAACTCAGCAAAGTGATATTTTTGGAACTGTAGACTATTAAGTATCAGTTGTGTCTTATACGGGTTAATCCATGTCTACATGTGATATTGAAATGAGGACTTGGGAAAGCTCTTTTCTGAAGAGACAGTTATTAAGCTGGGATGTCACAGTATCTTAAGCTTATTTTCAAATAGTGCAGAAGGAGAGGGTGGGTACGATGGATGTGGGAAAGCCTGTAGAGAAAGAGGTATATTAACAAATACATGTTAAAACGAGGTGCTAAGTGACTTTTGCTTGAAGTTTGTCTGTGCTATTTGGACTGTTGCTTTTGTTCCAGAAACCAGCTATGAGTCAATGGCTGTGAAGGTTTACACTTCAACCCTACATCAACAGTATGTAGTGACACCTTTAATCTTAGCAAGCTATCTCTCTTGAGTTTCAGGCCAGCTTGGTCTACATAATGAGTTCCAGGTCACCCAAGGCTACATGGTGAGACCCTATCTCAAAAAAAAAAAAAAAAAAAAAAAAAAAAAAAAAAAAAAAGATCCAATCAACAAACCAAACAAACTGTAGACCAAATAGTGGACTGCTAATATGAATATTTAAAACTTTCCTTGTATATTTTAAATGTTGATTGATTGACAATATCTGAAAGCAGGCTTAAATGCATCACAACTTAGATTTGGTTACTGGCTATCATGAATGTCTCTAGTGAAGTCACAGCTTCACTTCTTTTAGGGTTCTCTGAAGCATTGCTCCCCTCAAAGCAGGTTGTGAAGATGGATTCTGTGGATTATCTTCTCTTTTCCATACCTAATGGAACTTTAGGAAGAGAAAACATTTACCATTTCTCACATAGCTCCTAATGCATGGATCTGTCTGGGAAACTCTCTTCCCTAGAAGGAGAGAGCCATTCTTTACCTAAATAACTTCCGCTGCATGGGGCCATTCCCAAATGGTATGAAAGAGGGATGGAAGTTTTTCCACACCATACTATCGATGTGGAAAAACTTAAGAATGGAAGGCTTCTCTTTCCTCTGCTCTGACGGGATAACTGTCTTCTAAACAGCAGCCTGAGGGATGAAGCTTAGAGGGGTGGACCTGACAAAGCCAAGGGAAATGGTGAAAAAGCTACTCTCTACCTCTCCTGGTGGGCTTTTTTCCCCCTTGTAGAAGTTGCCTTGTGATTCCAGCACTCTGTGACCTGATGAGCCACACAGCTCCTTACTATTCCAGATGATAGGCAACTGGGTCTTGGAGAACTCTTTATTAAAATGCCCTTAAGTCAGAGAATCATGCTTTGAAGTCGGACACGAGGCTGCTGCTTCAGTAAGTTGAAGATCAAAGATGTTGCCATCCCCACGGCCAATGAGAATGAAAACGTGATTTTAGTGCTGAAGTGTTTGGAGGGAAGAAATGGCATCTTGTGGATAAAAGCAAGCTGGAAAGGGAGCAAGGAGGCTGAGGTCCTGTCTCCTCTGCTATCTGGATCACGCATTTCTCCAATTGCCTATCAGACCTTGTTTGAATCAGTCTTTTAAAATGTACAACCTTTTATTCTCCTCATCACTCTCTCTCTGCTCAACAGCTCACCCCCTTATTTTTACCCTTGAAAGGGAACATACTGGCTGCCCCCCACAGACAAGCCCTCTGAGGCTAGTGTCGGCCACAGCCGTCTCTTCTTCTTACTGCCCTTGTTCTGATGCAAACTACCCCACATTAGACTACTTTTCTTCCTCATTATTTCCCCATTCATGCCTGTGGAAAACCCACGATGGGACTTCAGAATATAAATGCTCACAGCAGCCACTTGGAAAAGCTGTGCATATCCACTTTACAGAGAGACTATTGATTCACCATGGCTTTGTGTGAAGCAGCTTACCTGGTAGTGAGTGAAAAGTTCAAAGACTCCTGGGGTTTTCCTAAATTCTGAACAGAGATGGTGAGCTGCTCTCAACACACAGTGGGAGAGCAGGCAGCAAGGATGGACAAGCTAGGCTGTCCATAGCATGGTTTCACAGATTAGCATCTCTGCTAGGCGGGCCTTCTGGGTAGAGCTGAGAGGTATCTACCTCCAGGAGGCAGAGAACAAAGGCACAGGCTAGTGAAACCCAGTTTGTGTTCCATAATGTACCCATCACAATGTCTGATATTTCATGCACATTCCAGTATGATTAGCAAGCCATGTGAGATGGGAGTTCAGATATGGGGATAATCTACTTTGTACTCTCTCAGAACCATTCGAAAATGTAGCCTAAGGAACCACTTCTTTTGAAATGTACAAGAATTTCCATGTCTACCTAGAGAGCACACAGGGATGCCTTGATGACCACACAAAGCCCAATGCTGATATCACATACCCTGTGCTAGATGATGGCACACCCGAGTGTACACAGAAACCTGGTGAGTATGGGGCTAAAGGTAGTTCTGTCTTAGATCTGTACCACAACACACTTCTTCTCAGATGAGACAACACATGAAGAACTCATGGTTATTTCCTAGAAGGGGACAAAATTCTGGGTGCAAACACTCTTAGTAGGTGTACAGGACACAAAATTCATCACAAAAATGTGAACCTCTGTTGTAGGTTAATTTCTGTATAATTTTCTTCAATACTTTAGAAGTAAAAATATATGATAGTGAGATAGTGAAACCATAAAGAAAGGTGCCCATGCAAATATTTCCAATTGCATGCTAACCACACATCCAGATCTGTTTTTATGTGCTCACATGTATGATCTTTCACATTTAAAAGCTCCTTTCTCTTGACATCCTCTCATACTCCCAGCAGGAGAAAAACAGGTATGTTTGGAGACTGGGGTGCTAAGTGGTGTCCCCTGTCATAAAGCAGGCCCAAAGTCAGTGCTGAGGTACACGGTGCAGCCATGACGGAAGGCCTTTTGGCAGTCAGGTGATTCTCAAGTGGGTCCCTTGGTTGACTGGCAGTCTGCTGGCTCCCTCATGACGTCATCTTTCATCTTCTCTATCCCCTCACCACAGTCATCTTCATCTCCCATAACAACTACAACACAGTGCCAAAGGGCAGCATGTTGGCTGTGTCAGTTGGGAAAATGCTTATGCTAACTTCCTGAAAGAGCTGAGAACATTTCAGCTTATAAAGCTCTCCCAGAGGGAAAGAAATGGCAATCATCACGTCTCTGTGGAAGGATGCTTTCCCTCTCTTGCTTTGGTGGAAGATTTTACTTCCCTATCAACAATGATCTGTCTGTCTGTCCTGCTTCCACAAGATAAACCATGGCAGTGAACGAAACAGTGAGGAGTGGTGCCAAACTGGCCTTTTCTTTTAATGTTTCCTGTTAAGATAAACTACTCTTAAAAATTCTGTTAGAAACACAGCAACATTGACAGAAATTTCAGTGGGGTTCCATGTATTTATTCCTCTTCTAAGAGGCAGAGCATCCCCAATGTCAGTGTCTCTCATGAGAATAAGATGTGTGTTGGAATCTAAGGACCAATGCTCACACATTGTTATTGCTCAAAGCCTAGCTATTTACATGAGGATTTAATTTTGTTCTGTACATTCTGTAGGTCTTCACCCATGTAAAGTGATGTGTCTTTCCTGCAATTGTATCACACAGAGTAGTTTCACTGGCCTAAAAATTGTATGTTACATCTATTCATCCCCCTGCCTGTTTCTCCCAAACCTCTTTACACTGCCAATGTGTTTTTTTTTTTTTTCTAGGAAATTATATAGTTGGGATCATATGTTGTACACCTATAACCAGATTGGTTTCTTTCACAAAACAATATGAATTTAGGTTTTCTCCACACGTTTTCATGAAATGATAGTTTATCTCATTTTGAAGACTAGATAATATTTCATTGTACAGATGTACCACAGTCTATTCTCTTATTGAATGGCATCTTGGTTATTCTCATATTTTGGCAGATAAGGAAAGGTCTTATAAATGTTTGAGTATAGAATTTTGAGTTGACGGATATAGGTTTTCAATTGTTTTAGTAAATCCTAGGGAGAGTTACTGTTGGGTTGGGTAGAAAGAGAATGCTAAGTTTAAAAGTCACTGTCTTCCTGAGGGACTGTCTCATTTTGCATCCCTAATGTGGGGGATCCTCTTTCCTTCTCAGCCTGTTGGACACCAGGTCAAAAAGGCAAGAGGCAGTAGTGGCCACAGAAAGCTTTGTATGTGGCCCATGAGCACAAACTGAGACAGGAATCTGGGAGACAGACTCTGGTGAATCAGCTCAAATTTATTTCAGTGCATAAGGGATATATAGGATTGGGGAGCCTAATTTGCATCCAGTGGCATGCTCCTATCACAAGGCTTTGTATGTGGCAGTTGAGACCTATCAAAATGGCTAGAAAACTTGCCAGTTACCACGTGGGTCATCAGGGGAACAGCGCTTGCAGAGAACTGTGTCAAGGATCACCCTTGAGATAAGTCAGGCATCCTGGGCCTAAAGACATCCTGCAGATAAGGCTGGGTAGAGAGCAGGAAGCTTTGCTGGGGACAGAGGAAGTCCCATATTGTAGAGCTTAGAGAAATCTGCCAGGCTATGGTAGACTGTGACCTCTACCAGCCAGCAATGTCTTCCAACACCTTAACACCTGTGAAAGTATCCTGGTTGCTCCATCCTCTCCAGTGTTTGTGGTCAGAAGTTTGAAGTTTAACACAGATGTGTTGAAGCATCTAAATATGTTTTTAATTTATAATCACCTAATAATCAGATGTTGATCATCTTTTCATGTGTGTATCTGCCATTTGTATGCCTTTTCTTTCTCTTTTTTAAGACAGAGTCACTTATAGCCAAGGCTGACTTAGGATTCACTATACAGCTGTGCATGGCCTTGAACTTTATATTCTCATGCTTCTACCTCATGAGTTCTCCATTATGTGCTACATGGATCCAACATAGGGTTTCACACATGCTAGGTAAGCACCCACCAACTGAGCAATTGTCTCCGTCTTTGTGAGTCACTTTTAGTGAGATGTCTTTTGCTAATTTTTAAGTCATTTGTCATATATGTCTTTTGAAAATATTTTCTCCTTGTGTGTGGCTTGCCTCTTCAGTCTTTCAACTATCCTTAACAAAAACCAAAACCAAAACAATTCTTCATCATTGCCCATGCATTCTAAAAAAAAAAAAAGTCTATCCCTGGGACTCCCCTGCATGATTTCTCTTGAACCCATATAAAGATCTGGATCATCCCTGTTTTGGTTGTTGGGCAGTGCTGGAATGTTTTGCTCACTTCAGCTACTGAGATATTGTGTTTTGAAGTTGTTTGTGTCTCTTGACTTATACTGGAAGAAGCAAACAGCCTGGGCACTAGCTACCCCCTCCACTCCATTATTTCAGCCTACAGTTTCCTAGTGTGTACAAATTACCATCATTTCAGTGTGTAGCGTAGTTTTATACATCATTAGGTGACCATGTGGGGCTCTATTGAATGGCTCTCACATCAGGGAATCAAGGGAAAAATGAGAAGAAGGAAATCATCCCAGTGGAGAGATGTATTCCGTACATGAAATGGGAAAAGGATTTCTGAAGCATTGCATGCTTTTCGTGACAGAAGACAGCAGTCAACAGGAAACATGAATCCGCTGCAGCATGAGAATTTTTACAGGTGTAGCATTTAATTGTGCTACTAAACTTGTCGGAGTCTGTCATTGTCTCCTCCTAGACCTGAATAAAACATTTAGACACATTCTTCTTTAGTTCTCTAACTGGTGAGATAGGATTATTATTTCGATGTTTACCCAAAATAAACTTGGAAGTCAAAGACCTTAAATAAATCACTCAGTGTAATTTAAGTAAATTACTCAGTGTAAGTCAGGGTTCTCCAGAGTAACAGAAGTAATAGAATAAATTTCTCTCTCTCTCTCTCTCTCTCTCTCTCTCTCTCTCTCTGTATATATATGTGTATGTGTGTGTGTGTGTGTGTGTGTGTGTGTGTGTGTGTATAAATACACACACATATACTGGAATCCAGAACAGGTAGGCTCTAATGGCAGTGAAAGAATGGACTTGTTATCAAAGAGAGAGCAAACAGGCAGAGAACAAAAGATTCCTTCTCCCATGTCCTAGCAGCAGGTGTAGCTGGGATTAAAGGTGTGTATTCCCACCTCAAGACTCAGATTGAAGTATGTATCTTCCTACCTCAAGATCCAGATGAGAAGTGTGTCTTCCTACTTCAAATTAAGCAAAAAAATAAAAATAAAAATAAATCCCTCATTGATGTGCCCTCCATTTTTGGATTTTAGTTAATTCCAAATGTAGTCTAGTTGACAACCAAGAATAGCCATCACACTCTTGTTAAATAAATTTTACAGTGGTAAAACTTTAACTTAAACTAAGGTGCTATTATGGACTGAGTGTCTATATCCTTTCCCAAATTCATTCCCCACTTCATACGTTGAAACCCTCTCCATGAGTATGGCTATATTTGATAACAGGTTTCTAAGGAAATAAGTTTAAATGATCACATAAGTGATGTTCTCATCTTATTTCCAGTCAGATGGCATCCTCACTAGAAGTGACACATACATGTGTACATGCACTGAAGGACATGCATGAATGTAGAAGATGACCATCTGTAAGCCTGGAAAAGAATTCTTATCAAGGACAAATATGTTGTAATCTTGATGGACTTCATGCTTCCTAAATTCGGAGGAAATGAATTTCTGTTGTTTTAGTCACCACTACTCTGTGATGCAGCCTGTGATGGCCACTCTTGGTTGCCAACTTGACTACATCTAGAATTAACCCAAACCCAAGTGGCTGGGTGCACCTGTGAGGAAAACTTTTCTGAACTAAATCATTTGAGATAGGAAGACCCACTCACAACTCAGATCTTTGAGGTGGGAAGATAAACCTTTAATCCAAATGTTTTGACATGGGAAGACCCTCTTTTAATCTGGGCATACCTTCTTCCAGAAGCCTATAGAGAGGACATGGAAGAAGGAAGCTAGCTCTTTGCCTGCTCGCTCTCACTGACATTTTTGCCTACTTCTTTAGGATCCTGGCATATTCTGAAGACCAGTTGAGACAACCAGCCTCATGGACTAAGCAACTACTGGATTCTTAGACCTTCCATCGATGGAGACAGGTATTGTTGGGTTAGCTGGACCATAATCTAATCTAATCAATTCCCATATATATGTGTGTGTATATTCATTCTGTAAGCTCTGTTTCTCTAGTAAACCTTGACTAGTATATAGCCTGAGCAGACTAATCCAGTCATTGTTTAATGAATGGTCAGTTCATTTGGATTACCAAAAATATTAGAAACCAGATGATTTACAAATAACAAATATTTCTCATGTTTCTAAAGGCTGGTGAGTTTGGATCCAATGGTTGAGTACCTGGTAAGATTTTACTTCTTCTTATATGGTGTTTTTGGTATCCTTACTTGGTGAAAGGGGCTACTAACTAGTTCTTTGATAGGGACACTATTCCCATTCATGAGGCCCTCCCTTTATGACTCAGTAATCACCCAAGGGTTCCACCTATTAATCCATCACATTAGTGATTTGCTTTCACCATATAAATTTGTGGTTGACACAAAATTCAGAGCAAGATTCCCTCTGTGTATGAAAACAATGCAGTGTTTTCTTCTTTAATTTTCATTTTATATGTATGTGTGTTTTGGCTGCATGTATGTCTATGAACCATGTGTATGCCTGCAGAAACCAGAAAAGGGTATCTGAACTCCTGGAAATGGAGTTGCAGACCATGAGTTACCTGATGTGGGTTCTGGGAACTGAACCACTACAAGATAACAAGTGTTCTAAGCTGCTGAGCCATCTCTTCAGATTCTGTAATACTTTTTTTAAAATCTATCTTTCTGTTTTGTTGCTTAAGAGCTCTGGAAAGGCTCAAGAGACAGCTCTGATGTTTCTGTTCTTAGGGTTGTAGTCCAATTTGACTGGAAATGAACAGCTGGAGCCCAGCTGGGCATCCCACGTTCTTCATCAAGCTCAATACTGCACGAGGTCTTTCTGTGTAAGGTTTGGGACTATCTACGAGCACAGAAGACTCAAAGTTATTCATCTGCTCGCATGGTGAATGAGGATGCCAAGAATGAGAACAGTGACAAAGAGACAGAAGCATCATTCCTTTTGTGAATCAACCTCACAAAGCACTCAGTGTATCCTGAGAGTTATGAGCAAGATGTAGCCTGATGACCTTGAATGGAAAATAACTAGATTCTGCCCTTTTATGAGGAAGTGTTAAGATTTTAGAAGATATGTAGTATGGAAGCTCTTTCATCAGCATCTTTGAAAATACATCTGCCACAGATATATTTGATTCCCCAAATCATGATTTTCCCACAGTAATTTGGTGAAAACTAAAATAGAAACCCTTTTCACAGGAGGGGTTGAAATATGGAGTGTGTATCAAAGAGATAAATCAGAATGAGTCTTTTAAGGTGAGCTGAGCTAAGTATTACTCCACTTCAGGGGATCTAGAATGGTAGAAGCTGTGTCCAAACTTGTGACTTTAGCTTTCTTACTTAAGTCCTTCCAAGAGAGCATGGAGGCTAGATGCCCAGGTGATGGGACCATCCATTGTGTCATAATATTGGCGAAATGAAGAGCCCTGAGCATAACATTTGTAGAGGAGATCTGACCCACGGTGAAACAATGGGCATCTTAGAGCAATCTCAGTGTCTCTTCCAGAGCAGAGGCTGAACCACTGGGGGATGGGTGTTGGCCAAATAAGACACCTGTGGGTGAGAGGGAATGGCAGTATGTAAGAAGGTGGTGGATGGCTGCAATGTCACACACTTGGCAGTGGTGCCCTGTGTAGAGCATGTCTGGGTGAAAGCATCTTCGAAGATACTGAAGGGCCAAAGATACTGAAGGGCCAAAGATACTGAAGGGCCAAATTCTCCTGCAGTGATGCAGATCAAAGGCAGTAAGGGCAGTATTTTCCTTATTGAGAAAAGAACCTGAGGTGTCTGAATTGGAGGAGAATTTTACAAACCACATGTGATGGTTCAAAGGCTACATTTTCTTTGTTTCTACTTTTGGGTAGGGAACGGTCCCCAAAGATGAGCAGTTTTGACAAAGAATGTCTTCTTTTATCCCCAGAAAAGGTGAGAATGAATCTGGTGCATTTTGTATTCATATACTCTGTCCTTATCCTTGATTGTGTCAAAATGTGAAGAGAATAAAAAAAGATTAGCCTCAACAATAAGTACTGAGGATATTGCCAAGAAAGCTAATCAAGAGTAGGAGAGTGCAGAGTGCTCAGGCCTAAATGGGATGTCTGTTACAGCCATCTCCCCAAGTGCTAGGGATCTTTGTGGAAGACTGGGCAGAAAGATTGCAATAGCCAGAAGTGGTGGATAACATCAAGGGACAGTGTTTACTAGACATGGTGGGGCAGTTGCACATATGAACTCAGTAACTGTGATAGCATGCACAAGATTTGTGCAAAGCAAACAAAATCCAACAAATCCAACAGTAAGAATGTGGAATTGGGGAGATGGGTGTGAAACAACAATTGACTTTTCATTGTAGCTGGGGGGGAGGGGGAAGGAGAGAGGAAGGGAGGGAGGGAGAGAGAGAGACAGAGAGAGAGGGAGGGTAAGAGAGAGAGAGAGAAAGAGATAGAGAGATAGAGAGAGAGAGAGAGAGAGAGAGAGAGATAGAGAGAGAGAGAGAGAGAGAGAGAGAGAGAGAGAGAGAGAGGAGTGTTTTGTTTAATGATGTCATTCCTGGTAGGTTGACCATACCTCAGGGCAGACCCCACACTCAGGAGTACTTCAGGAACAGAAATTCAACTCTAGGTTGTTTTTAGGGAGGTGAGGTAGATCTGAGAGGAACTGAAGGATGACTATGATCAAGATACATGGTCAAAGAAAAAAAAAAAAAAAAACACCTGAACTATTTACTGCAGTTGTTGGTGCCAATATTTTTAGAATGCAGGTGATCAGAGTGTGGTGATTAAGCTAGGTAGGAGAAATTCAAGATTAATCAAGATGAGGTTGATGCATATGTCTTTCTAAGGGAGAGGGATGCTTAAGACATGAATATTATTAAAAGCAAATCTAATAGAATTGTGAAACTATCAGAGCCACATAAGGTGAGTTAAGTGTTTCTCGGTCCTTTTAGTGCATTCATGCAGTCAGCGCTGTCTCAGTCTATCTAAGCGGCTATTTGGTAACTGGGTTCTTACAACATAAACATTTATTTTCAGTTCTGGGGCTCAGGACAACAAGAGTGGGATGAGAGAAGATTGAGAGCTGGCGGCGACCCACTGCTGGTTCATAGAATGAAGCCTTCGCACGGTGTGATCTCAAGGGACAAATGGAAAGGCGCCTCTTTTGTAAGAAGATGATCCTACCCTAGCCTTCACAAAAGTCCTGTCCTGGAGGTCTCACCTTCTAACACCCAAATCCCCTGTGGCCTGGACACACCCTGGCACAAATTCCTTCAACAAAAATGGCCTTCGGTTATCTTTAAGAAAAGTCTTTCTGAATCCATTCCTGGTCAGGGTTTGCAGCAGCTTTTCAAGAATGGATGAGTACAGAAGGAAATCGCAAATCTAATCAATGAACTTTTGACTTAGGAAGCACCAAACCTCATGAAAACAACATAACTGACTCCCTAGGAGTGTGTGTAAAGAGGTATAATGGTTATCTATGCATGCACAAAGACCCCTAAAACATCCCCCCTTTTGTTAGCCAATCAGCAGTCTCTTCTCTAACTTCCCTTGGCTTTCCTGGCTTCCAGCTAACATGGGTGCCATCTTTGAGCTGACTCTTGACCGACTTCCCTGGCTGGTGGATCTCACACTCAAGTCGTGACTTGTTTTAGTCTGCTGTCATTTCCCTTCTCTTTCCTTTCCAATTTCCAGATTTTTCTCTTGGTAGTAAAAGAGTGTGACATCTTTTGAGCCTGACTTTTCCTTACACACAAACTTGCAGTTGAAGGACACATTAATTCAGAGGGCCGTGGCCTGCAGACTTAAGCCTTGTGGGGGGAGGGTTAATTTTTATTAAATATTTGGAAAAGTCAATCTACTAGAATATTTTTCTTCCGAGCCTATAACATTCATTCCTGATAATCTTTTGTCCCAGAAATTCTTAGTAGACTTTTCCTTCTTGCCCCCAGCCTTCCTCCTAATGCCAGGTGATCTGAAGAAGCATTACCAACTTAAGTACCTGTGGTCTGAGGAAGATTTTATTCTCTATCTGACAAGATTGTCCTCCCTAGCTAGGGGAATGCTTTGGGAAAAAGAACACCATAAAATTGGTGGATTCAATCTCAGCACTCAATGGAGGGCCAGCTGACCCAGCCTAATTACTGTGCTTATCATAAAAGCTGTTCCTCTCTAATGCTTTCCTGCTGGTTAACCTGAAGCACTTTAATAACCAACGGCAGGCATTTCCTAAGGAGTACTTCCTTTAGAATTGCTTTCCCTAGAAGAGCCACATTTACAGATTTTTTTTCCCTCATGTGTTTCAACGACCTACAGATTTTGGAATAGAATTCAGAGCCAAATTAATGAGAAGGCAAGCTGGGTATGCACATAGGCTGCAGTTCCAAAAGGAGAACTGAAACATCATTGGAATAAATTGGCAAGATGCAAATTGGTTTCACTCCTCACGGTGTCAACCTGTCTATGTGGAGCACTTTGGTGAATCACACATCAGCTTGCTGCCAGCTCAGTCCCCAAATCAATAATGCATGTTGTTTTGCTTACCAAGAATGAGTGACTTCATTTAATCACCCAAATTTTAAAGCCCTAATTTGCTTTCCAAGATATTCTCTCATCTAGAAAATTGCAAAAGGAGATTGTGAGAGCAAACTGGAAAAAAAGAGAAAAGAAAAGGAAAAAATGGGAGCTACTTTGTTATTCCTTAGTCCATTTATTTATTTATTTATTTATTTTATAGAGGATGAAGTTAATATGTGACTTCTTACATTCAATTTCTTGTGAATGAAGCCATTGGATCTGCCTCTTAGCTTCAATTAAAAAAGAACAAAAATACTTAAAGAAAGTATAGTATATGGGTGTCACATCATTAGGTTTTGTAAGCTCCCATGTCTCAAGTCAACTCTGAATGATATACAATCTATTTGATCAGTTCTTTGCCATTTTTATTGTGGGAGGCAACCTATAAATAGAAAGTGTTTAGGCATAATGTTGACCTTCAAAGACTCGTTTACTAGGTATGTTCTGATTAAATAGTGTGTCCTTTAATGTTACAAAACTCAACATTGTTTTGTTGAGACAGGATCTTATACAGCCGTGAATTTGTGATCTCCTGTCTCAGCCCCTCAAGTGATATTATTACAGATGTACATCATCACATGCAATAGGAGCCAAGCTTGTCACCAGTATTTCCCAATGTTTATTATTAACTTCTTCAATTTTGCTCTAGCAATACTTTTGTTTCTTGGTCAATTAATTGTCATGTATAAATTGTCTCCATTCCTTTTATAATTCATCAAGGAAAATCCAGAGAATTCTGCATCTAATCAAACTGGCTTCACTCTACCTTCAATAGAAGACTAAACAATTTTTTGATGATATTCTATATATCAGGTCCTGGGTCTAATGGCTGCTCAAATTTATACATAGTGCTTATTTAACCCTCCTAATACCCTTATGATATAAACGTGATTAACTCAATTCAAGACACAAAAATTGAAGCTAAAACACATTTCTTGTCTGCCCACAGTTTCATGGACAATAAGCAATAAAAATAGAATTTTATTCCAGACACATCAATTTGTCTGACACTAGAATACATGTTCCAAAGACTCCATTGTTATTCATGTCATTTACTGAGCAAGTACTCCATACCATGGTCTGCACTGGACACTTTGTTCCTTCCAGGTGGACTTGCCAAAGTTTAGAGATGCTAAATAGCTATCTGTACCTGGTCTCATAACCTGAGACTGGCAAAGCTAGCTAAAAGTCACACTAATGCTCTCCAAATTACAATTGACTACAATATTTCCAGATTACAAGTGGACAACATTTGTCACATATGAGATTAGCTGTGTGTATTACTCTTCAGAGTGTTTACTATAACCTAGAATTGCACATATACTACCATTTTGTATTTTATTTTGTTGTACACTATCTCCATAAATATGAGGACCTGAAGACTTGAGTTCAAATCCTCAGCACATAAAAAAGCTGGGAACACCTTAATCCCAGAATTGGGGTGAGATGGAAAAAAGTAGAACTAAGAACTTGCTGTCCAACTTGGTTAGTTGGCTAGTTGGGTAGTTCAGTGGTAGATCATGTTTTAAGGTAGCAAGTTAGATACTGATAAAGACACTCAACATCTTGCTCTGGCTTTTCCATGTTTGTGCATGAGTGTATGTACAAAGGTCAGGTCAACAGAAGGAGGACATGTTCTTAGACCCTAGATGGAGGGAGAGCCTTGTTATGGAATAAAGAGAGATTTAATGCCACCATACACTGATGTGTAAAGGAGAATATTTACTTAATGAACTTATAAAACAAAAACCCTACCAGGTGCTATAGTTGCTGTCTGGCTTCTGTAACTAGTTTTGAAAATTATTGACTACCCCAAATAGCAGACTATTCTAGAGAAATGAGCACTGTTAGTCAAACATGATGCAGAGATAAAGCTTGGCTTAGAGAAAAGCATTGAGGGCAGAATTACAATTTCTTAAGACCTCAGAAAGATCATTGAGGTTAATATTCAGCAACCTGATGAGATTAAGGTTGTATTTCATGGATCTTGCCTTCTCAACAAGTAACATAGGCTGCAGCATGGTAAGAGCCCTGCTTTGTAGGTATCTCAGTAGGAACTCAAGAGTCCTGAAGACCTTTCACACACACACACACACACACACACACACACACACACACACACACACATAGTTGTGGTTTTGTTTTAGTGGCATATAACACCCAAAGCAACTTATGGGAAGCCCACAACATTTTTGATAGAATTGTATTAGGAGACACATTTCCAGTACGTTAAATAGATGTTGCACAAATCCTAAATGGTCTGATAATAAAAACCCAGAGCCAGATATTGAGGTAAATGCTGAAGGATCAGAGGAAACAAGCCACACCCACTTCTCACCTCACCAGCTCCTCAGCCCATAGAGGAAGATCCTGTCTTCATGAATCCTCAGACTAAATGCTTCTGAGTCCTCAGCTGAAAGGGCCCTGGTTCTTTCTCCTCATGCCTTCGTAAACCCAGTAATTTCACTTCCTAGCTCAACCTTCCTAGTACTGGGATTAATGGCATGTGTGCTTCCCAAATCCTGGGGTTAAAGTTGTGTGCTTCCACTGCCTAGCTCTGTTTCTCTCCTAGACTGGATCAATCTCATGTAGCCCAGTGTGGCCTTGAACTCACAGAGATCAAGATGGATCTCTGCCTTCTGAGCACTAGGATTAAAGGTGTGTGCCACCACTGCCTGACCTCTGTGTTTAACTTTGTGGCTGGCTCTATCCTCTGATCTTCAGGCAAGCTTTATTTCTTAGATTACAAGTGCTACCACAAATAGAGATTTCCCAAATCCTACTAAGGGGAGGGAAAGATCTCCCAAGGAAGGAGAAGTAGAGTAGATACTTAAGGATGGATGAGGGGAGGGACCACTAGAATCAGAAGGTCAAACTGGGAGTGAACAGGAGTGGAAATGTGGGTGAGGAAAGGAATATGGGGAAGGACAGCTAAGACTAAGGGCCATTTTAGGGGTAGTATGGAAACCTAACCCAGTAGAATTTTCCTACAATATACACATATATGAAAGTGATCAAAATGAAATCACCAAATAACAGGGGAGACAGAGTCCCAACTGGACATCTTTCATCACCAAATGAATCTTCCAGAACTGGGAATAAGTTACATATAATTGAGTTGTGGACCAAAAGGGTCCAGTGGGAACCCCTGAATAACCCAGGCTATTGTCAAGGCTAATGTTGGTTCTCCACAAATGGACTGCAAGGCCCTATTGATTAAGACAATGCTTACACAAGTCATTGAACAAGGAGAAGTAGAGTTGGTGCCTACATAGAGCCTTCACCCCCTATGGAGTAGTAGTCATGGTACTAGAGGGCATTCTGAGTATTACCAAAGGAAAATGGTAAACACCAACTCATCTACAAACCCTTTGACCTATAAGAATGGCCTACCTGCAAGATATGCTGGTGTAATAGCGGCCGTGGTCAATCTTGCCTGAGTGGATAAGAACCTGAAACTAGATAGGCCAGGAACCTTGAAGAAAATCAAATACTATTGTTCTGCTAAAGGAATGTAGCATTGAATGACTCCTAATGGCATTATGCTATACTCATAAATCAATGCCTTGCTCAGCCATCATCAGAGAAGCTTCCCATGCAGCCGATGGGAACAAATACAAAGACCCACAGCTAGACAATGCAGAGAGTGAGAGATCTTAGAACACTCAGCCATAAAATGGCTTTCTCTGCTAAATCCCTTTTCTTGGGGCTTAGGGAACTCTGTGGAAGAGGAGGTAAAAAGAGTGTAAGAGTCAGAGGGGATAGAGGACACCAAGGAATCAAGGCCTTCTAGATACAACAGGTTGGCATGCATATTAACTCAGAGAGACTGAGGCAGCATGCACAGGGCCTACAGAGGTCTGCACCAGATGGGGTCCTAGAGTTGAAAGAAGTAGACACAAACCCACGTTCCTAAGCCAGACGCTATCTCCAATTGATAGCCACTTGCAAATTAAAAATAATTCCCCTCCCCCCAAGGGAGTCTAACTGGAGAAACAAACTACTCCTGTCTTAGGGTTACAATTAGTATAATGAAACACCATGACCAAAAAGGCAGTTGGGGAGGAAATAATCTATTTGACTTATATTACCACATTGTAGTCCATCATTGAAGGAAGTCAGGACAGGAACTCAAACAGGGCAGGAACATGGAGGCAGGAACTGATGCAGAAGCCATGGAGCGGTGCTTCTTACTGGTATGCTCCTCATGGCTTGCTCAGTGAGCTTTCTTATAGAAACTAGGACCACTAACCCAGGGTGGCCCCACCCACAATGGGCTTGGGCCCTCTCCCATCAGTTACTAATTTAGAAAATGCCCTACAGGCCTGCCTATAACCCAGTTTTATTGAGACATTTTCTCAATTGAGGCTCCCTCCTCTCCAGTGACTCCAGCTTGTGTCATGTTGACATAAAACTAGCCAGTACAACTCCTGAAGGCATCCCCGATACCCAGCAATAGGTGGCCAACACAAAACTAACTCAATGAAATCAATGATTCTCAAAATGTTAAGCCAAGGAGTTTTGTTTGTTTGTTTGTTTGTGCCCCCCACACCTTATAGGTCCTTTGCACATATGTTATGGCTTGTAATTTGGGTTTTTTCTGGGATTTTTGTGTGTATTAAATATGTCTGCATGTGTGTGTGTGTGTCTGCATATGTGTGTATGTATGTGTGTGTACATTTCTAGTTCTTTTTCTTTAGCTCTTTTTTAATTTGGTCATTTGTCATATTCTGATTTGTTTGGTTTTGATTTATCTTATTTTATTTATTATTCCTTAGATACCTGTTTGTTTTTTCTTTTTTTGGTTTTTCAAGACAGGGTTTCTCTGTGTAGTTTTGGTGTCTCCTGGATCTCGCTCTATAGACCAGGCTGGCCTCAAACTTACAGAGATCCACCTGGCTCTGCCTCCCCAGTGCTGGGATTAAAGGTGTGCGCCACCACCGCCCAATGTCTGTTTTCTAAAGATAGACAGAAAGGCTGTGTATCTGGATGGGAAGGGATGGGAGGAGAAACTGTAATTATAATATAATGTATGAAATAAGTCTATTTTGAGTAAAAGGGGAAAAAAGGAAACACACTCAAGGACTTAAATAGAGAAGCCACACTCGCATTTTGGAGTCTAACCCTCTGAGATCTGAAATGATGCTGCAATAAGATGAAGCCTTGAAGGTCTTCTTGATAAGAAGTTCCAGTATTTTGCATGTGGAAGGGACATGTATGATTGTGGGGCATGGGGCAAACTGTACTAGATAGCTTCTAACTTGACTTTCAATGCTCCATCCTTTCCCTCTGGTATTTATGATCTTTTTCCACTGAATTCACTCTGTACAGCTTCAGTATGGCCTGTTACTTCCCTGACTCGGTTGTAGTATATTGTGACCCTTCTCCTTCTAACAGGCCTAATTTTCCCGATACTATTTCCTTCCTTCTAGATCTCTTGGTTGGGTGAAATAAGCTACCATGCTGTGAACTACTCAATAGGAAGGCTCATGTCCAAAGAAAGAGCCAAAGGCGTTCTCTGCCAATCAGCCAACGAGGACCTGGGGTTTAGTCTGGTAACCTCGAAGGAAGTCATTCTTGCCAATAGTGAGCTAGGATGGTATTTCTTTCAATTACGGCTTGAGATGACTCTAGCCTTCTCAAGATGCTGAGATGGAGAACTGACATGTAAAATTACTGAGGGAGAATGAAATGTATATTCTGTGTAATCTGCTAAGTCCTGGGACAACTTGTTATATAGCATTCAGTGATGAGCACATTTCCCAAAGAATTTTGTTGGGACATGCTCTTCTCGGACGAGGCTGTTCGGCAACTCGTGTTCTCTGCATCTCTAGGTGAACACAGCCTTCTGCTTCTTTGGAAGTCCATTTTTCTGGAATTGAAGGTCATTTTCTGTAGTTTTATTCTTCCTAAAGAAAACCTCCGTGTTGTTTAGAAGCACACACTTCTGCTCCTAGGCTGTCACTATAGAGCCGTCCCTGGACTTCATCTTACTTTCGGCCTCAAATGAGACTTCACAAATAGACTCTCTTCTCTGAGTTTTAGCTCTAGATTTTTATTGCCAATTAGATTTATTTTTCTAACTAATAGAAAGGAGTCTGTTAATTAGTTATAATAATTGCATAATTGGAAGTTTTCATAATGGCTTTCATTTACTTTATGCTTAGTCTGTGTCAAAAACCTCTAAGAACTTAATGTGACTTAGATTATGTAAAGTTAATACACTTGTTACTGACTTTACCCACATCTTTTCCATTTTACATAGAAAGAAACAGAATTTTATTGGGATATGTTACTTGCTCGTGGGTCTCATGGACCATAAGAAATAGAACTAGGAATTAAACACAAATCTGTATAATCCATCCTCAAATGCCACCTCCACATACTAAAAAGGATTGAGAAAAATTTACTATGGGAATAGTGTCTTGTAACACAGTTACCTAACTTACTTCCTTGATATTTTCTTACAAAAAAAACATGTGTGTGTGTACATATTTTGTAGACAAATAATGACCTGGATTTTCTACTCGTAATTGTAGTATAAATTCTTTTTCTTGTATTTATTTTTGACAAGGTTGGTCTGTTTTCTAAGTTTGTGGCTTAGAAGAAAAGCAAGATTTGGAGAGAGAGGCTTAGAAAGTAGCAGGTAGCCATAGAAATCTCCCATGTTAGCTTATGAAGTGTGAGAGATTATGGAGAGAGCAAGTGATATAGTGTTTGTGAGACCTTAGCTCAGTGCCTGGGGCTCAGTAAACACAAACCTTGAGAACTGCCTTGTTATTAATAAGAAGGAAGGAATGACCACCAATATATCATATTCTGCCATTATTAAGATAGATAAGCCCTAAGAATGCTTCAGGTCACTATAGCCACTATGAGCCTCTGGGTGACCTTGCAGAGAGCAGTTTCTATGGAGATGTAGTTGCTGTTAGGAGAACTGAGGGTTGTATCTAAGTGGGCCAAGAACATATCACAGTGAATGAAAGATTAAATAAATAAACCATCCTGCTTCACATCTACAGGCTGAATCATGACCTCCCCCAAATATATCCACATACCAGTCTTGGAACCTGATACTTGTTTATGTGGTAAATATATATTTTGAGACAGAGCTTCTCTGAGTAGCTTTTAGCCTTTCCTGGATCTTACTTTGTAGACCAGGCTGGCCTTGAACTCACAGAGATCCACCCGCCTCTGCCTCCCGAGTGCTGGGATCAAAGACATGTGCCACCACTGCCCAGCAGTAAAATATTTTGCAGATACTAGTCAATGGGTGATCTTAAAATGTGGAGATTATCTGAGATTTTTCAGATGGTAAAAATATAGATCACAAAGGGGATAGAAGAGTCAGCTGAAGGATGGGATAGGTTAACAGAAGCAGAGATCAAAGAGCAAAACCATGAGCGAAGGAATGTAAGCAGCCTATAGATGTTGGAAAAGGTGAAAAAAAAAATGGACTCTACCTTAGACCTTGCATTAGGGGAGTGATTATGTGAGGATATAGTTCTGACCTCATAAGACCCAGTTTTGGTCTCTGATCTCCAAAACTGTGAGAAAAATTGGGTTGTTTTCAACCACTATGTTCATGGCGGTTTACTACCGCAGTAGTAAGGGATAAATACCATCTCTGATGCACTGTGGATGCTGTTTATCCCTTGTATCGGTGACTTTATTCACTTCTGGAGCAAATCTCTGTCAAAGGCACCTAAGGAAGGCTTCACTTTGATTGAGAGCTTAAGAGGGCAGTCCGCTGTGGCAGGGAAGTCCCGGCCACAGAAACTTGAGGCGGCAGGTCACATTGCATCAATAGTCGGGAAACAGAGGGAGGTGAATACTGGTGCTCAGTCCATGGAATGTCACCTGCAATTAGGGAAAACTTCCTCTTTCAATTAACCCAGTCTAGAAACTTTCTCACAGACATGATCAGAGGTTTGTTTGTTTGTTTACTCCTAGGTGATTCTAGGTCTTGACAAGGTGACAGTATTGACCACCACAGGCCCACTTCTTGTCAAACTGATAACCAAAATATCACTTTTAAGATATAACATTGCCTATCCCCACTTTCCCCTATGGGCTTATGACCTTCTTACAATGTAAAATACATCCAGTCCGACTTCAAAAGTCCCTGTAGTCTTTAACTGTTCAAATCGTCTTCAAATTTATTAGTGCAAAGTTCAGGCTATGTTTGACAGTGCATCTCTGCAACATCAACAAATAACTTCTATACTTCCATAGTATGATAGCACAGAGTAAACATTCTCATCCCCAAGGAGAAGAAAGGAAGTATAGCAAAGAAATATTGGACCAAGGCAAGACTAAAACCCAGTAGGAAAAACATCAGTCCTACATTTCCGCGAGGCTTTTAATGGAATCATTTTGCCCCCAGAGAGCTCTGCCACTTACACCACATAAAGCCTCTCTGGGGCCATCTCTTGAGCTCAGACAGCTCTTCTTGGTGGATGTCTCATGGCCCTGGGTTCTCCAACATCCTGGAATCTCCAGTGTAACTTAGGCTTCACCTTCATGGCTCATACAGTGGCCTCTTAGGTCCTCTTTTCAAGGAATCCTCCCCTGAGATATCTGATTGGCCTAAAGAGTTTTCTGGAACATTGGAACCATCCTCCATGACTCCCTTACTCTTGCATCTATCGGGTCTGTCAAAACAATGTACCACAGTTGCTTCTGCTAAGCACTGCTGCCAGTTGGAGATGCAGCCTGCTTCTTTGGTACCACAGTTGCATCAGCCTCTGTGTGCCTTCCAGCCTGACTCTGGAGAAGTATTTCCCAAGGTGGTTAGTTTTGAACAGGGAACCTCTCCATTGCCATTCTTTTTAGGAACTCTCCTTTCAAATGAATTTCCTATGATGGGACCTTTGAGGGGTGGTGTCTTGCCCTCAGGGCACATTTCCCATCGTCCCAGTGCAGTGCAGGAAGTTTCTCTTCAATGTAATCTTTTTAACCATTCAAGCTGCATTTGCAGTACCAGCCTTGTCTGGATCTTTAAACAGATGGCATATTTTACACATCGTTTTTGCCTCACCTGTTACTGCCTCTCATTTTCTACCTGGATAGGAGCCGTGAGCAGAAACCATGACATAGCTTGAGTGCTATCCTTTATAAAGATTTCCTCTTTCAAACAAATTAGTTCCTTATTTCTTCATTTTGCTTCACTCCAGTTCTTTGGACATAAGCAGAATGCAGTCAAAATCTTTGCCAGAACAGAGTGTGAATGACCCACAGCCCAGCTGCTGATAGATCTCTTATCCCCTCCTCAAATCTCATGATCTGGGCCTTCACTGTCCACATTTCTCTCCATATTTTGTTTTTTGAAACGTCTATCAGAATGACTCATTAAGTTCCTCTTACAATGTCCTAGGATTTCAGCAGCACAATGCACCATACTCCTCCATGTTCTCCTTGCCTATGAATCCCATTAACAGCCCCACTTCCTGGTACCAATTTTTGGCAGCCAGGCTGGTCATGCTGCATTCACATTCAGGAAGCACGAGAATACTCACACTCAGTTTGCTCCTCCTTGTAATTCATTCCAGGATCCCAGCCTGTGGAATCGTTTAGCCCACAGTTCATGGTGAGTCTTCCCAACTCAACTAACTCAAACTAGAAACTCTCTCACAAATAGGGCCAGAAGTTTATCTCTGTCTCTCAGAGATGTGGCCCAGTGGGAAGTCCTGAGATCAATTAAGAGTGTGTCCACACAAAGGGGTTGTGGGACTTGAGTCTGTCTGTCTAGCTGGCTGGCTGGCTTCCTATTTGTAGATATGAGCACTCTTTCTATGTTTTTCCTGCTCTACCACCACCATATTCCATGAGGACCTTGGCAAATTCTGTGTGATTTTTAGGCCTCAAATATATAAGCTAAAATCTGCTTTTTTTTTCCTTATAAAGTTTTCCCGCCTCCATTATTTTACTATAGTCATATAAAAAGTTAAGAATTGAATTGAAAGGGGTAAGTGAGCTCCAGAGCCCCGGTTAGGGACCACACTTGACTTGTATGGTTGACTCAGGTATTCCTGGGGCTAAACAGGTACACAGATAATCTTCAAGTGCTTACTGAACATGGCTGTGATTAGAGCTCAAAACTATCCCCCACACGGAAGGGATGCTCAAATGACATATGCTGACTGTCTTAGTTCACTTTTGCTACACTGAATGCTACAGGCGTGGTAATTTACAAACAGTATAAATTGGTTTAAGTCACATAATATTTTCATGGCTCTAAAGCCTGAGAAATTTAAGACACAGTACAAGCAAATGTGGCATGTGGTGAGGTCATGTATCTTGTGTCTTCTGGTGTGTCCTCCTAGGATAGAAGAGATGGAAAGATCTGATGACATGTATGTGAAGCTTAGTCCTGTTTGTTAGAGGAGATGGACTCTCTCCTCTAGACTAAGTAACTCCCAGAAGCCCCATGGTTTTCCATGATCCCACCCTGGGGGAAGAATTTCATCATATTAATTGGGGAGGAACACATATTCTTAAACCAAAGCCCTGGATGAATTAGTGATTCAGAGATTTAAGGGCTTTAAAAAAATTCTTATTATAAATTGGTATCACTTCTGTTTTTCCAATCTTTCCAAATGCTCACACAAGAGCTAAATTTCAAAGTCTATTTTTTTCCCTTTGGAATTTTTTCTTTCTTTTTACCTCACACATTTTCTTGAGTGGGAAACAGGAAACTGAAGTTGAGGAATTCTAGTTCATTCCTGACGAAAGGCCAGTCGAAACAACCCTTTCCTTATGTCTGTCTCCCTAGAATGGAAAGTTGATCTGCACAATTCAATTTGCATTGAGATGAAGTAGAAATTCGCAGTTTTCTAGGCTAGTTTAAGGCATGTGGGGCTGTGTCATCACATTTTTTAAAAAACAGATTTCTTTAGAGAGAGCTAACAATGAAGATTAAAAGCAATAACCCAGCAAAGTGAATATTGGAGGTAGAATTGAAAGGACTCCTAAGCTCCTGTGCAGGAAGAAAAGTCCCTGAGGCTGAGAACTGTATTCCCTTTTGCTCCCCTTGACAGTCTTTGAAGAGAGCAAGCACCTCCTTTAATTCCACATTCAAAGAATGCACTGTTAACCATGTGGCCGCTGTGACAAATTCAAATGGTGTGAAATTTCTCCCAGGAGTGGAAGAAGACACTGGCATGGATGGTTTTCTTTAGCCTCTGCATTTCTCTCCTTGAGACACGTAATTTGAACTTGTGACATGATTTACTCCTTTTCCATGTTGTTCCCTGGTCACTTGCTCACTAGCTAAAGGATTCTGTTTGAAACTGCTCCCATCGCTAAGGAAAAGTGTTTGGAGATCACCTGTTACTTCCTGTCTCAGAAGATTATAGCAGACAGAAAAAAAGAAAAAAAACTTAAAAGAGGGAAGCCGGAGAGATGATTCAGTAGTTAATAGCAGCTGCTGCTCCTGCAGAGGACCAAGGTCCAGTTCCCAGCATCCACAGGACAGCTTACAACCATCTGTAACTCCAGTCTGAAGGCATTCAAGGCCTACATCTTGCTTCTGTGGGTACCAGGCATTCATATAGTACACACACACACACACACACACACACACACATACACAGAGAGAGAGAGAGAGATACACACACTTAGACACATGTAGGCAAACACTCATACACATAAAACAAAAATAAATAAATCTCCAGCACTTGGGAAGCAGAGGCAGGCAGATCTCTGTGGGGTCAAGGTCAGCCCACCTATAGAGTGAGTTCCAGGACAGCCAGGGCTACACACAGAGAAACCATGTCTTGAAAATAATAATAATAATAATAATAATAATAATAATAATAGTAATAGTAATAATAATAATAATAACAATAACCCAAAACAAACAACACAAAATAAAACTTATAAAACTTTAAAATAACTAAAAGATGGAACATTATTTTAAATGTTATAAACAGATGATCACAAGCATTATCTTTTTCATGACTTCTTCGCTGACCCATGCTATCCACCACTTAAGATTGCATTATTGAGCTCCATAGCAGCTTTCTGAAATTGCTGTTCCATCAATATAGTCATTATCAAATCTACCAAGAAAGATTGGTCATCTTCTCAGAAGAGAAAGAAAGTGAAAGTAGTTGATGGAACATCCAAGGGAGATGTGTCCTATGCCTTTCCCACGTCATTCTTGAAGCAGTGCCTGCCAGTTGTAGGACCAGTTCCTTATTGTGATTGTTCTCTTTGGAAACCGAATGAACTCTTTCATGGTGCTAATGTACGCTACAAAAAATGCACATCTCACATGAGCATAGGTCGGTATAGATGACAATGTTGGCTTTGCGTGGGGGCTTTTGCAAGGGGGCTGAAGAGATATGTATCATTTTGCCAGCTTCACCATAGTCATTTGAGAAGGACTTGAAGACACAGATGTGCCTGCATGCCCGGGAATACACATTGTCAGCTAGTTGAAGGAAACTTGTTGTTGAGAGCCTTTGGCTCAGCTTGATTTGTGGTAGCTTTAGTTCTTCCTGGCCTCTAACCCTGAATAGTTCAAAATAAACATTGGTAACTTACTATCTCTCTATATATGAATATGATGATAAGACATGAAACATAGCAGGGGAGATGTAATCGACCACAGCTTCCTAAGGGTACATTTCTCAAATGCTTCAGATAGTATGTTTGAGCTATAGGGAAGAAGGACTTTGTCTTTAATATTTTTTCTCCTGTGGTCATCATATGGGTATAACAGAGACAGGCCTACTATATTGAGATTTGCAGCTCATGTGCCTCAGTAGGAACCTTACTCTATCCATGGGAGACTATCAACCACTCAAATGATACTAATCTTTTTGAGAATCTACTATGGGCTAGGATACTGCCAATATTTCTATAATGTAGAATTATGATTTCTTAACTTTATTTAACTATCAATTTATTTATAAGAGTGTTTTGCCTGCATGTATGAAAGTACAGCATGTGTATGCAATGCCTATGGAGGTCAGAAGACAGAATCAGATCCACTGCAACCAGAGAAACAGATGGGTGAGAGCCTTCATGTGGGTGGTAGGAGCTGAACCCAAGTCTTCTCCAAGAGCAGCTAGTGCTCTTAACAGCTGAGCATCTTTCCAATCCCTGATATTACTACTTTTAATAAAAGAACAACAACAATAAAACCCTTTCTGGCTGTGGATAGAACAGATAGCTTAGGTACCCAACTAGGTATTGCCTTCAATGTGTAGGTAGGCTAACTAACCTCAAATCTTCCAGTCTCTAGATAAGTGTTTCTCAACCTCTGGGTCATGGCCCTATTGCGGTTGTGTAGCAGATATATATGTTACAATTCATAACAGTAGCAAAATTACAGTTAGGAAGTAGCAACGAAAATAATTTTATGGCTGGGGGTCACTGCAGCCTGAGGAACTGTATTAAAGCGTCACAGCATTAGGAAGGTTGAGAACCCCTGCTCTAGATAATCCCTACCTAACAGAAACCACTGTTTTTGTGTCAAAGCCCAGTAGCCAGGGCCAACCCTTTTGTCCACAGCCCCTCACAATGACTCAAGCTTCCTAAATCGTTCTTTTGCTGTGTTTTGTTTTTCCCAATGGCCTAATGTACTCTTCCCTTCTGATTATCACTGTGTCTTTACCACATGGAGCCGTGTGGCATCACCTCCTCACACACTCCTGCAATAAACTCCATTTCCTTTGTCTCTCCCGTGACTCTTATGATCTCACCTGTCTGAGCATCTCTCAAAAGAATACAAGGGTCCCCTGCTCTGAACTAGGCACTGTCCTTGTCCCCCAAGAGACAGCAGGGAGTAGACCATGTTGTTAGCTGCTGAAACTCATTTCTAGAAGGTGGAGGCTACTTCCCATTTATTTCAGGAATAAGTATGCCACACAACTGGATGACAGACATAAGGGGAACCAAGATGAAGGGGGTGGGCACTCACAGGAGATGGGCTATGTTCTATGGGTTGCCCAAAAGAAGGCCCAGATGAGGAGGAGGTCACGTTGGAAATGTGAGCAGTCTTTAAAAGTTGGCTTTTCAGTCTTGCTGAACACTTTCAGACCCTCATACCACTTTCAATAAATCCAGAGACAGAACAAACATCTGCCAGATGAAAGAAGAAACAGAGTAAAGACAGGAAACGTGAGTGATAAATCCACACCAATCCAGTTCCAGGACTAATTTATGTTCCTGGAGCATGTGGAGAAAAAAAGTTAAAAAGAAAATCCCCACACGGAGACTCTTTGATGAATCACCAGTAGCTAATTGTCCCAGCGCATCCCACAGGCGCGACATATCATTTGAAATCTGGGTGGATTTCAGAAGAGAAATGTTATTGCATTTTAAACAATACCATTAGCCAATCTGATCCCGCTCGCCGCCACGCACTTCGTTCCAGCCTTCCAGTCAAAAGATGAATTGCCGGATGGTTCCATTGTCAAAATGACAGCGTGAAAAGAGAAGCATGTGGGTTGTAATAATAATGTGGTACATGTGTAGAAGGTCAGAGAAGCAACAGATTAACATTCCAGGGAGAGATTTCCCCTGGGACACCCCTTGAAAGTATCAAAGGCCAAAGATCAGGACACTGATAATGCGTCCGGCAGGGTGGTGAAATTGTTGTGTGTCTTTAGCTCTGCTGCGCTCCTTTCAATTAGTTGATGAAATCTCTCTTCTAGAGGATGAAGAAACCAACCACAGAAACCTGGCAGATGCAGGAATGGAAATGAGGTTGTGTGGAAAGATGAGTTGCTTACTTCAGATTAATGAAATAAAATGGGACATGTTCCCAGGAGGAGCAGACTAAATAATCCCCCACCCCAGAGAGTGAAACCTTACATCTCTAGCATGACAGTTCTTCACTGAATTTTAAACCAATCTGATGCTTGCAACCGGTCTGAAAGGTGAGCTGGGGAGTGTGGGTTGGGAGAGATGGACATTTCTTTCTAATTTAAATTGATCTGAGACAATGGCTGTGGAGGTAGAGGAAATACTTGGGCTCTGCAGGCATAGGCATCTGGTTAAAAGCAGATTTTGTAGCTTACTGATGTGACATGGTGAACACCATTTTCCTGCTTTCAGCGTGGGTAAAGATGCAGGGCCCACACATACATAGGAATATTTGAAAAAAGTTGGCAGTTACGAAGCATTTGCTAAGCTTGAAGCAAATGGGAGTTTACCTCTCCATTGTTTGCTGGAAACATCTACTTCCCTTTCTCTGACGCAATGGTGGATGACTCTTGGGTGATTTGGTAGGCAGCAACAGGAATCAGCAAATTCTGCTTCTATTTCACAGTATAAACCCTCTTGAAATGGAGTTTGGTTCTCAGCACCCTCATCAGACATCTCACAACCACCTGTAGTTGGAGTTCAAGAGGATTCAATGCCCTCCTCTGGTCTCAGCTGGAACACCCCCTGACACACACACACACACACACACACACACACACACACACACACACCACATAAATATGCACATAAATAAAAATAAAATATATTTTAAAAAGGAAGAGTGCCTGTTTTGCTTATTGTCAAAAATGAAGACTTCAGCAAATAATGGAGGTATTTATTGGGAAATTATAGAAAATAAGCAACATATAAGTGCTTTACAAGATGCAAGGGAGTATCACAATAGCTACTTGGGAGGGAGGGGTTAAGCATTGTCTGTGAGGTGGGGATGTAGTTCACTGGTGGAACCCTTGCCTGGCATGATCAGGGCCCCGGGGTTCTATTACTTGGGGGAGAGGGGGTGGTGGTGAGTGTGCCAGTGGACCAACTGCAAGGACTTCAAGTCCCATTCCATTGCTAGCACCTGGGTCACCTTCAGCAAGTTGTTTAGCCTCTCTGGACTGTGGGTTTTTTTGTTTTTTTTTTCCTATAGAGTTAATGTGAGCATGGCTGAATTTCAAGTTGCTTAGAGTAAGGCTTCCTGCTGTTGGTAATTCTTGACCACTCAAAGTGGCATACTTGTCTGTCCAAGTAGAGAAGCATCCTAAGGAGACAACACTATTTTCAGATGAGAACTTCTGCTGCAGTTTGTAATATTTTATTGTTACCTCTTGTGCTGGCCATGTCAACGTGGCATAGGCTGGGTCATTGGGTAAGAGGAAAACCCCAAGTGAGAAAATGTCCCCACCACACTGGCTCTTGGGCAAGCTTGTGAGGTATTTTCGTGATTAATGGTTGACAGTGTGGGTCCATCCAATAGAGGGCAGTACCATCCCTGGGTGGGTACTCCTGAATGGTTTAAACACTCAGGCTGAACGAGCCACAGACAGCATGCCAGTCGTCAGCATTGCTCAGAACTCCTCTGTGACCCCTTCCTGGGGGTGACCTCTTCCTCAGTTCCTGCCCCCCAGTCCCTGCTTTGAGTTCCTTCCCCGACTTCCCTTTATGATGGGCTATGATCTGTATATGTAAACTCAAATCCTTTTCGCCCCAAGTTTTTTGTTATCAATGGAAACTCTAACTAAGGCATTTCACCATTTCTGTGTGTGCACACCTGTGTGTGCGTGGTGGTGGTGGTGGTGGTGGGGCTAGAAGACAATCTTAGTTGTCATACCCGGATTGCACTAACCTTGAATTTTGAGACAGCATTTCTCACTGGCCTGAAGCTCACCAAGTTGGCTAGGGTAGTTACCAGCATGTATCACGGTCCACCTCTCTGTACCTGTCAGATGCTAGGATTACAGTCTATGCCATATATCTGGCTTTTTTTCAATGGGCTCTAACTTAGGTCTTCATACTTGTAAGACAAGCACAGACTAAGCTATCACTCCACCCCAACCATAGTTTTTAAGGCAGCTCCCTAGATAGCTATAAGGCAGCTTCAGACTGAACTGGCTTGACCTTGAACCATATGGAGAATGCAATTTGTCTGTCTTCTGAGTGAAAGGTCATGCTGTAGTCTTTGGAACCTCTCAGAGCCTGCAAACAGAAGCTCTACCATGAAAGCCCCACCCCCTCTCTCTCCTTTTATTCCAAACTGCAGTTCCTGCAAAATCAGCCCTGTCAAATAGGCACTGTCTTGAGACTCCAAAGAAACGGTCCATGAAACTCTGTCTCAGTGCAGGTGTCCCTTCTAAAAAATAACATCTGACCCCTCACAGGACTCTGATAGTCAGTGTCGGGCTGAGTTGTTCAAAGCCACCGAAGCACAGAACCTTGGGCAGAGCTCCTAATCTTTTTAAGGTTTCTGGACAATGGTGTCAACTCTTCTTTGCTCTTGACAATTATGACCCGCTCGTCTCTGAACCAACAATAAAGTGGAAATGGGATAGAGTCTGACCTGGACCCTAAGAAGAGGCTCTCGAGGGCGTGCAATGACTACCAGAAGCAGATGTGGGCTGATGGGCACACAGGAAGAGGATTAACAGAGTCAATAGCTGTTTGATGAATTTCTCTGCAAAGAGAGGCCTGAAGGACACTGGCAGAAAGGAACAGAGAACACATAAATGGCTGCGAGAAAGAGCCAAATGGCCTATTGCTGTTTCCTAAGAGACTGAATCTCCCAGGCTGCAGAATGTGCCGCTGCTTATAAGAGCTCCCAGAAACGTACTTTCTTACCAAAATTCAAAGCAAGGCCACAAATCATCTATAGGAGACAAGAAACAATAAGTAGTGTCAGCACAGAGGAATCTATTTTACTTTGCCCTGCCATGAGGAATTATGGCAGGTTGTGACGAGTGGAATATAAAGTAACATAAGTTGCCTGTTGACAACAGAGTTTGAAATTATAAAATGTAAAACCAATATATTTCCCTCACACTATGAAACAGCTGGGGTATTTTTATGGCTTCTAGCGAGATGCCATGTCGTCTCTCAAAACCCTATAATTCTGTAAGTACGTTAAGTGCAGTCTGTTATTTATTTTGTTTGTTTATTTGGCTTCAAACATTTCACAAGCAATGAAGAACAGAAACAATTGTAAAGCGAACGATGAACCCTGGGCTGTGCCTGGCTCCCTTGTAGGGTGTCATAGATATTACATTCAAGGTGTGAGTATTCTTGAGCAGATCGTCATCTTTTTCTCTGTAGAGAAGGGAGAAAAAAAAAAAAAAAAGGACTCAAATCAAAACTGCCGCAGGAGCATTTCCCACATGGCCTCTCTCGAATCCGAGTCAAAATTTAGTCTTTTATGAGCTTGACAGCAGTGGGGTTCAAACACAATCTCTTTAAATGACAGATGGCGATAAGCAAGTCAGACGCTTCTTCCATGATGGTTTATGTGCCAGACATTAGAGGTGTTGAAACTGCTGACCCAGATTAATGCAGCGCGCTGACCAATGAAGGAGGTGGAACTCGGTGCCCCTTCTCCTAGCCTAAGCAATAATTAATTTTATTGTCTTCATTTTGGATGCTTAATTTAAGCCCTGTGCGTGGCAGTCAATCAGTACCAAATACTCTTGATTGCTTTCAATGACTTAGCCATTGTGTTCTTTGGGTTTTTATGTTTTACTCACAGATCACAGTTTCAATGACTATTTATGGGCCGAACTCCTGTGATAGAGAACTGGCTGGAAATTTAGTGAGGCTCTGGCAGAGGGAGCAGTGATGGATGCTGAGTGTGTGTGCAAGGCTGCTGAGGCTGCTGCTCCACAGAGGCCTAGAAGGGCTGGGCCCATACTAAGGGCTCTGCCTGGGGCGGGGCGCTGGGGCGGGGCGCTGGGGCGGGGCGCTGGGGCGGGGCGCTGGGGCGGGGCGCTGGGGCGGGGCGCTGGGGCGGGGCGCTGGGGCGGGGCGCTGGGGCGGGGCGCTGGGGCGGGGCAGAGCAGTGCTGCCCTGAGATGGATTCCTGATGAAAGAAAGTAGTAAGAAAGTAGTAGGAGCCAAGGCTTTTTTTTTTCTTTTTTTTTTTTTTTAAATCTGGTGGGCTCAGGAATTTTGCAAGGCCAAGAGTCCCCTCCCTACAGCAGTTTGTCAGCTGTCAGCAGTGCCCGACACAAGGAAATCCCAAGGCTCGATGTGAGGCTGGCTGCCTGCAGCATCTAGCAGAAGTGCCCGGTTGTTTTCAGCTGAAAAGAGAAACATCAGATGTTGCTTTTCAAACAAAGACCCAGTTTCATGCTTAACACCACAAAGATGACTTGGTTTTCTGTTCTTAGTGGGGGAAAAAAAAGCCCAAAAGGAAAAGAAGAAAAAAGAAATAAAACCTTTGTTCCTTTGAAGTCAGAGCAAGCTATGTGAAATGAATTTTAACCAGGTTCTGCCAATATCTATCAGCACACAGCATTTCATATTGTAGATAATAAGAGCCTGGAGAAAATGACAGGTGAGAAAGGGAATTCTGGAGACAAGCGCCTGAGTTTTCAATGTCCCGGTCAGACAAGACCTGAGGAGGCCTTTCGGGATGGAAGTTGCAAAATTAAAAAAAAAAAAAAAGGCATTAAACCGAGAATTGGAAGTGGTTGTTAATTTTTCTTTTAAAGAGGCCTACCCAACTATTGAAAAGACAAAAACGAAAGCAAACACCTTCAGTTGGTACAGAGAAAACTAAATAAAAAAAATGAATGCAATATGCAAGTAGTTATGCATGGTACTCATTATGTATCATTTGGTCAGAGTGTTTATGAAGACCTCCTGTGGGTGAGACAAGCGGGTCAGGATTCCTTTTTGTGTAGATAAGGAAAGAAACCAAGACTGTAACAAATAAAAAAGACGTCTTCCTCCCAAGACAGGATGGTAGGAGGTTCGGTGTGACAGTTGGGGAGAGGAAGGAGACAGCACTGGAGAAATCAGCGGTAATGCGATCTCCGGGGCTCTGTGGAAGCTTTAGGTGCATGTACCCTTCTGAACATAATGTTTCTTCGATTGCTTTATGACACAGGGGAGTTTTAAAAGACCCAGGAAAGCAAATGCCTGCTCTGGCTGCTGGTGATGAAAGACTGAATGCACTAGGTTGGTGTTTAAAGCTGGCAGCTGTTTCTGGGCCTCTGAAAAGAGAAGTCGAAAAGGCAGAAGCAAGTTCAATGAGCTGCTCTAATATGATCCCCCCCCCCCCCGCCCCCCGGGTAAATTATCCACCAAGGGAAGTCGGGGTTAGGAACCATATTAACCACTTCTGTATTTCTGCACCGTTTATCTTGTTCTATCCACCCTGGTCCTCATTCCCGGAGTTAGCTGTGCAGAGATAAAAAAAAAAAAAAACAACAAGCAAGTTAGATAAAGGAGAGGAAGGAGAAGTGGTAGAAAGGGTGGCAGGGTGCTGGCGCAGAGCAAGGCACAAAGGAAATACTAATTCAACCAGCCCTGGGATTGTTTGGCCAGAATCCTCATTCCTCACCTACAGCAGCAGGCATTTGCACCAGGCTAATCTAAGACTATTTCTAGGCCCAACACCCTGCAAACAAAACACATTCCATATTTATCCCAAGGATGACATCGCCAACGGTACATGCCTAACCTGGGGCAGATTTTAACTAGCGCACACAGAGAACACTGATAGCTTTAATTGCATTTTGTTGTGTTTCCTATTAATCTTGGAACAGAATTGCTGGGGTTCAGGACAATGTGGAGGATACAGCAGCTTAGAAAGTAATTATTGTGCAAGAAAGATTCCATTTAAAAACTTTAATCTCAGCTCACACTAGGTATTAGGCTAGGGAAGAGGCTGAACGTTTCTGAGTGTTGTTCTTTGAGGGCTGTGGCTCTCAACCTGTGCGTCTTGACTCCTGGAGGGGGTGCTGTGTTACATATTATATATTTGCATTCTGACTCATCACAGGAGCAAAATTACAGTTATGAAGTAGCAATGAAATTTTATGGTTGAGGGTCACCACAACTTGAGGAATTTTATTAAAGGGTCTCGGTGTTAGGAAGGTTGAGAATCAACCACTGTTTGAGACTGCGTGGTTTCTAGACTCCATCACTTCCAAGTGAAAGAAGGTTTGAGTTGCCCCGTTCCTTAGATGACCTTGACATTCTTGCTTCCTGATGTGAGAGGATGTGTAGTGGTAGGAATTCAGATTTTTTTTTTTTCTTTTTTAGTATATGATTGTCTCCTTGGGGTTAGATCACTGTTCCATGCCTAGGTTATCACAGAGAGGTTGGCATTCTAAGCTATTCTTAGTTCAGGGTGTCTTCAGGAAAGGGATATGTGTAACTGAGATTTAGACAATGCTCGTGGTCTTTATGCAGCCTGCTCGAATTTTCATGTGTCTGTAGACTTAGGGCCCCCGCAGCCGTTTTTATGGTTTATACATACAATAACCTTCCTGTAAAGTACCATCCGCACATTCATCACCGAACCAAAGCCCTCTGATTCATGTGTTAACATCTGAGTTTAAGTTGAAACCCTTATCAAATCCGTTCAGGACTCCTAAATCCTTAGAGACTGTCCGGCAACCCGGCTGGCAGCAAAGAGCAAAAGCCCAAAATACAGTAACTTGTACAAACTAAACCCCCAGGGATATGGCTCCACCTTAGCAAGGAATCCGTGTAAGCTGAGACTGACGCCTGAATAAGCCAAGAAAATGAAACTCCTCCAGGAAAAGATCCTCTGCGGGCTGCTGGAGGCAAGTCAGCTGCGCATGCGCACCCCGTCTACCCGCCATGTCCTTTCCATCCAAACTACGAGCCTTGGAGCTTCTCGCACATCTTTTCTGCACCAATGATTAAAATAAAAGCTTGAGGGTTTAATGAAAAAAACATAAATAATTACAGCTCTAGTCACTAGGCTTATGTGCATGTTGACACTGGATTTGCTGTACATTTCTGGGGCAGAAAATAGAAACAGACTACCAATTTCTGATCTAAAGAAATACAGACTAGAAGATAATACTGGATCCTAATTGTATGTTTTCATATGCTAATATATGCAGTACCAATTTGGAAAAATTAAGCATAGAAGACAATTTTGAGATCATTTATTTTTACCGCATCCTCCAAGAGGAGAAAACTGTTCTAGAGACAGTTGCTTCTCTTGAGCTCTCTAAAACTTCTTGAGTCTCTCGATAGATCTCAGACTTGTGTGTGTTTGTGTGTGTGTGACAATGTGTATGGAATTATTCTGTCCTGGGACCGTGTGTGGATAAAAGAGTCAGGTTGAATTGTTGGCCATGGTGTCACCTTCTCTTGTATTCCCAGTAGAAGACACCTGGGTTGATATAATAAAATTTCTTGCATGTATCTGTTAATATAGCCAATGTTGTATACTTATTACTAACATTCCCAGAGCTCAATTTTTTTGTCAACATCATATTATCAACTGTGGGTTTTCTTACCATTAAACATAAAATGTAAGAAAGAAAAAACCTTGACCTTGCTAACTGGTGAAAACCGTGTGAACCAATGTTGAGGCTCTAGATGATACAACACTTTCTATAAATGCACAGGAATTCTTAACCAGATCTGAAATCACATTTAATATTCAGGAATAGAAATATTTTTCAAGATTAACTATCTAAATATATTAAGAAGTGAGGACTTTTATTTAATTAGAAAACTCCATTAGTTTTTTTTCCTGCCCCCACCCCCCTCCCGACTTGGAAATCTAACTGGTTACCTGCCATCTGAGAGTAATTATTAATGCCATCTTACACTTTCAGAAATGTCCTGCCCTAGGCAAAAAAATAAACAATTTAATAATTGTTTACAATAAAAAACAATAAAAAAGATGAGATTCAATCAAAGGACACATTTGTGGGAAAGTAAAAACTAAAACAAACAAACATCAGACAGCTGTCTCAAGCACCCAGTGGCCAGGCAAGATAAAAACCAAGGCTTTAATTAGAACACTGTAACACCGTAGCAAATAGACAGTTGCCTTGCTAAAGCCGGAAAGCAAATATGAGTAGACATAGAAACAACAGTAAAGAAAGTGTTTGGACATAAAAAACAGGCAAGAAAAGTACCAACAAGGTCAAGAAAATGTGAAGCAAAAAAAGTACTGAAGATTGGAAAAATGTCGATGCCCTTTTCGTTAGTGAAGTAACAGGGAGAAGATTGCCTTGGGGTTTAAAGTGAAGAGTCACACTCAATAAACCACTCTGCTTTGGTTAGACGACATCCCAGAAGAGTGTTAAAATACAGTTGGCTACTTTGTCGTCCTGTTTTAATCCTCTGTGTGTGTGTGTGTGTGTGTGTGTGTGTGTGTGTGCACAGCAAGCACATGCCATGGCACACATGTGGACAGAGACCAACCTTGGGTCCTCACCCACCTTGCCTGAGGCAGGATCTCTTACTCACTGCTGCATATATCAGGGTGGCTGGCCTGTGAAACTTCGGAGATTCTCTTGTTCTCACATTCCTTTCAATCTGGGAGCACTGGAATCTCAGGCCTGTCACTGGGTCTGGCTTTATGTACATTATGAGGATTTGAACTCAGGTCCTCGAGCTCACACAGTAAGCTCTTTACCCACTGCTGTCCGCTCCGCAGCCCTTATCTTGAAAATTCCTTCTAGCAGCAGCTGAAGCACTGTTCAGATTTTACCTGCATTCCTCTGCCCAGTGTGACCTTTGCCCGGTATCCGGAAGCCATTGCTCTGTACATTAGTTTTGTTTTGTTTTTATTGTGTAAAGTGATAGGGTAAATTTGATCTTTTTTTTTTTCTCTCTCTTCTCAGAAAAGCAGAAAATGGTGCCTTGCTTTCTTTTGATTTGTATAGTTTCAGAGAAGAGAGATCGGCCCTCATTCTTGCTTTCTTTCTTTGGAGTTCTTTTTGTCTCCAGCTACTCAGAGGGTTTCCAGGGCTGGGCTGATTGGAAGCAATTAAATATGTTCATGTGACTCGCAGGGTGTTCTTTAGACTTCATTTTTTTCAGTGCTCACACAGATCCCTAAGTTTGTAGTTTACAGCAGATCTGGATCATTACACATTTAAATATTTTCACATCGCCCCTTCCCAGGGCTATATTTACACACCCATCAGCTTATTGCTATTGAGTGATGTATCCCGAGGCTATACTCATTTCTCTAGATTCTTTTGCTTTTTTCACCCCTGTTTAGGTTGGATAGTTATGATTTGATTTTAAATTCACCGTTCTTGTCTTCTACAGTGTCAAACTAGTTGTGAATCCCTTCCTGGGCGTTTGTCACTTGACTAAAATTTTAAGTCCCTATCTGAGTCTTTTATAAAACATGGATTTATCTCTATGGGATGGAACACGGTTGCCAGTGTTTCTCAGCTAATTTAGCAATAGCACTCATTGATATGGTTTTTATTTTTAATCACCATACAAAGTGACAGGTTTCCTTGTGGCATTTTCGTACATACTTAATTTTGTTCTTTCCCAGTCCCTGGCTCCTCTCCCCCCTCTCTGCATTTCCTAACCATGTGTACTGCTGTCTCATTTCTACCTTTCAAATTACATGTATTCTAAAAAAAAAAAAAAAACCTTCTCAAACCCTTGTCTTGCCCCCTTTCCGGTTTTTTAGTGTCCTGACCTTTGCCCACACTCACTCCCACACATATATGAAAATCATCAAGTAGGATGGGCATACGAGACACAACCTGCAGTCTTTGTTTAGCTCATAATACAAGATTTCCCAGTTACACCCCGTCTCTTATAGTTTTCACAATTTTGTTTTTCTTTACCACAATACAATTTTACTGTGTATGTGTAATATATTTTTATTATCAATTCATCTGTTCATGGAAATTGAGGCTGATTCCATTTCCTTGATGTCATGAATAGAGTAGAAATAAACTTGAATGTTCACATAGCTCACTGGCAGACTATCAAGTCCTTTGTGTATATACCCTGGGATGGTATTGCTAGATCATATGGCTTTATATAGATATAGATATAGATAGATATATTTATAGATACAAATAGATAAATAGATGATAGATAGATAGATAGATAGATAGATAGATAGATGGATAGAGTTGATAGTTTTTTTAAAATCAAACTTTCACACTACTACCCCTAGTGGCTATAGCAGTTTATACTCACCAGTAACTGCTAAAGATCCCTGCTCCTCCACAGTCTTGCCAGCGTCCGTTAGCACTTGTTTTCTGGGCTAAGCCACCCTGACCGGACTAACGTGGAATCTTAGTGTACTGCATTTTGCTAATGAGGAAAGACGTTGAGCTCTTTTCGAAGTATTCACAGCCATTTGCATGTCTTCTGTTGAGAGTTCTCTGTTTAGCTCATTGGACCATTTACTGATGGTAGCATGGGGTTTTTAACACTGAATGCCTTCGGTTTTCTCTACATTTTCCATAGTGCTTCTTTGTCTGATGTACACCTGCTGCAGATTTTCCCACTCTGCGGCTTGTCTTTTCACTCTGTTGAGAGGTTTTTATGCCTTTTGGAGTTTTTGATTTCACGAAATCCTGTTTTTCAATTCTTGGGGCTGCTTCTTGTGCTAGTAGGATACTATTCTGAAAGTTCTTGCCTGAATCTATGTGCTGAAGTGTTTTCCCCCTGCCCCTTTGAACATCCAGGTTTTAAATTAAGGTCTTTGAGTCACCACTAACCGACTTTTATCAACAGTAAGAGCTATGGATCAAGTTTAAATATTCTGCAGGTGAATTTCCAGTTTTACTGGCACCATTAAATGAGCAAGCCACCCTTTCCCCTTGTTTGTTTTTGATATCCCTGTGAAATTAGGCATCCATAAATGTATAGGTTTATTTCTGCGTCCTTTATTGTGTTCCCTTGGATTGTATTTCTGTTTTTGTGCTGTCTTGGTCACTGTGGCTCTGAAGTATAGTTTGAGGTGAGGTTTTAAAAAAGCGGTATTTTAAACATACACCACTTTATTACCTTGAAAACTAGGGTTTGGGGCAACATGATTTGGAAAATGGTACTCTACATAGATAAACCTCTAACTTCCTCTTCTCAAGAAGGTATTCATTATTACTGTATGACTCCCCAGGGGAGACCTTGCCTTGGAGGAGGTTGGAATCAGGGTGGGTTGAGGGGGAAGGCTGGGGGTTGGGAGGACAGAGGAGAGGGGAATCCGTGGCTACTATGTAAAATTAAATTAATTATAAAATAAAAATATTTATTTAAAAAAAAGAAATAGAGAACCGACAACAAATTTTAAGAGCAAAGTATAAATTTTAAAATGTTTTATTTAAAAAAAAGAAGGTATTCATTAGGTGCTATATTGGCTGCATTTGGTTTGATATCCAATGTGAATTAATGCAAAGAAGCATCCTTTTGATGACTGACAGGACACACAGCAGAGGATGTGGTAGAAATATAAACATAAGAACATAAGATGCTTTCCACAGTTTAAGGCAAGAGAAAGGATAGATACAGTTATTTTTCACAATGTTTTGGTATTATCTCCTTTTTGTTCTTGTGTGAACAGGTAGCTACCCAATTCTTTGTAATGACCACTTACACATTTTATGTTCTAATTCCTGTGTTAGGAAGGCCAGACTATCTACATCTCTTATAACTCATGTACTAGGTGAGGACTTTAATAGCTATCATTTGTGCTGGACTAAAATTGTGATTGAAAATTAAGATGGCTGACATATATAGCCATTTCTGGTTTGTGATTAAGGAAAAAAAAATCACATACCATATGGCTATATTCTTTCTCATATAACAGAAATAAAAAATAGACACCCCATTTCTTTATATTTAAAACTGTATCCTTTAACTAAAAGGGACAAAGGAAATTACTTAATATTTATTATCAGTGAAATACTATTCCTAAATAGATACCCTGCTGTGTTTGTTGATTCCATTTTCTTTATTTTTCTAACTTATTAAGAGATTAAGAATATAATAATGTCTGATAATATTGTTAATTTAAATATGTGCACAGCAGCTCTTTAAGAATGGAATTTTTTTGGGTTGGAGATTTAGCTCAGTGGTAGAGTGCTTGCCTAGCTCAAAAAAAAAAAAAAAAAAAGAATGGAATTTTTCTTAGTTATTTAAATGCCGACCAGATGCACTACACTGGTATGTTGTAGCCAACTCTTGATCTACAGATAAAGGAACATCGTGCTATTAAAGACAGTTTACTATAATTTAAATGATAAATAAAACATAATTTCTGATGAAACCAGCAAACAGACAGGCAGGCTAGTTGACTGACATGTTAGACTGTGCTATCTTTAGTTTTGGAACACATGGTTAATTTTCATTTCCCAAAGTTGCTGTTGTACTTTCTCAACAAGGTGTTTTAATTTTCACATTGACAGCCAATCAAAAAGAATCTACTACGAGTGATCAAAGCACACACTTCCTAGGCCAGTTTCCTAAAATGACAAGCAGGACAGCTTTGTGAAAGAGAACATTGACGTGCGCTTTAATCTCCACACCCTCATGCTCAGCACATCATGCTACCTGAGCTGAAATGTATTTTGTCCTCCAAGTTCTCACTAAATGTTCTCTCTTTAAACACTTTTTACCAGGGAGTGAGTGCTGGGAAAGAGAGAGATTACCAATGGTGTAATGACTGTTTTACTGCCGAACACACTTACAACTGACTGCCTTCCTAATGTCTGACCCTAAACTCTAGTCCATGAATTGAAAGACAAATGAAAATGAGAAGGATGAAGAAAAAAATCAAGATTTTCCTGTTGATGATGTTGCTATTCAAGGTTAGCCACTACGGGAAAGGTTACATCGAGGATGGGAAACCAAGACATTGATGACACGTATTCAGAGTTGCCTAGGTGTAAGTGTTGCCTAGGAGATTCCAGAGGGCAAAACAGAAGATGGTTTTAGATGCTCAAGCAAGGTATCTCCTGAAAATGTTTGAAGCAATGGGAAATTTCCTTGGCCATTTAAGGTGTATGACAGACGTGATGTTTCCATATTTGTAACAGAAGTCATAGCAAGCTCCAAGCTGCACTTTCTAAGGTTCAACAAAGGGTTGGTGTTTATGGTTCCTTTGGCCTAGGACTTCAGGGCTTGTAGAACTCAGACTGTGGAGAAATCCATGATGGGGATTCTTACTGACTACTGCTAAGCTGGTCATCGTGTGAGCTGAAGAGATTGTCATAAAGACAATTAAGTGAGTCCACAGCTGACATGGCCAGATCATTCACATGGCCCAGCCCCAGCTCTTTGCAAAATTTGTGGGTCAGAGAGATTCCTGAATGGGGTGTAGAGCAAGAGGGAGAGATTCCTGAATGGTAGACTACAGCTGAAAGTTTTTCTGTGTCCTGCCCAGTCCACAGCTGCTCAGACCCAAATAAACACACACACAGGCTTATATTATATTTAAATTATGGCCATGGCAGGCTTCTTGCTAGCTAGCTCCTGTATCTTAACTCATTTTTATAAATCCATACTTTGCTACATGGCCTGTGGCTTACCAGTATCTTTACATCTTGCTTCTCTTGGAGGGGGCTAGCAGCATGTCTCCTCTCCTTTTTTTTTTTTTTTCAGAGTAGATTTAATAATCTACCCTTTTATCTATATCATGTCTATAGCCTATATTTCCATATCATATCCCCCTTTCTTCTTTTAGAAAGATATTGACTATGACCAATAACAATTTGTAACCAACAACCTAAACAAAGGCAAACATTCATAATCCAATTTGGGAATGTGGGTATAGTTTTCTAGGCTACTTCCTGCTGATAAAGGGCACTGTATTCTTATGAGGATCCTGAGAAAATTAAGAACTGTGTTCAAGTCCTGACTGGAATAGTCTGTGAGGCTACATTGTCTGAGCCAGTTGCCTTGAAACTGTTCTAGATGTTGGATCAGCTGGGCCATGGTGTCATCAAAAACCTTTCATGGGGTTTTTGGTGGTCAAACAACATTAGCTTGGAAGCAATCCACAGGTTCTCATCTTCTGTGGAAACAAAAGCAGAACCTCTTTTCCATAGTAACATATCCTTAGACATAAATTTTGAAATTGAGATACCTTTAAAATATACATATTGATTTAACTTGGCAGTTTTTGCAATCAAATGTCTCTCTACAGTTAAAAAATCCTAAAGATAATATAATCCAGACACTGTGTGGTTTCCATCTTTATGTGGCTTATTTTTTATATTACTTTTACTGTCTCTTTAAAAGACGTCATTTTTAAAAGTGATTTCTTTATATAACTGTCTATATTCATTTTCCCCTGTCTTCCAAGCCTACGCATATTTTTATGCACATTGTAAAACTGTTTAAGGTTTATTTCATCTGAATCTGTTTTATTGTGAATCTATTGCTTTAACTTGCAGCATGACTAGGACTAAAATAGCAGCTTTGGCTGCAGGCTCCATCCACCTCAGCTTTCCAACATGGTGGAACTACCTTTACAGCCAGCTTTGGAGAAACATGCTCACTGCTGGACTCTGGGAGGCAGTAGGTCTATGCCTCCATCCAGCAGCTTGTAGCCCAAAAACTTTTTTTTTTGTACTAGCAAAAGCTAAATCTACCATGCAGTATGCTATGCAGCTTGCAGATGCCACTGTGTACAGTGGCAGGAATCCGCCATGCTGCATTCAAGCCCATATACCATGAGCTCACCATATGTTAACTCAGGTCCACAGGCCTCAGCGCCTCTGTATCCCAGCTATCCTGAGAGACACAAGTAGGAAGCTGCTCTTGGCTCTGTTTTAGAACCTTTTATTTTAATTCTTTCTCACCTTTTGGGTGGAAATTCTTGCTTCATGTCTGGGTGCCAGTGGACTGTTCTATACCAGTCAACCCATGCAACTCCTGGTTTCAACATTTGTCCCTGACATTCAGCCATGGGGTGCAACTCCTTTTTCCTCTGTAGCCAGAGTTAGTCTCTTTTGACCACCCCAACATCCAGCATATTTATTTTAAGAAAAGTCCATGTTGGTTTTGTTTTTGTTTTTGTTTTTTTCAGTTTGCACAAGAACTTTGGAAACAAAGCCTCACTGTAGTTATTCTGCAAGTACCTAACAAAGTTACTTGTTGGGGCTTAAAACACAAAGGCTGACATTCCTTCTGTGTATAGGGAGCCCAGAATATATATATTGGCTGTTAAAATAACCTTGTAATTCTTTGAAAACAAAAAGCTTATGTACTATAGACACACACAGAGGCATAGACATACACAGAAGCACTGGCTGATTTTTGATCATTTACTCATTAGCCAGAAGAATAAAACTCCGACTAGAGTAGGAATCAAAGTATCAATCAAGACATTTTTAAATAGATTTTTTAAAAAAGGGCTTGATGTTAATTGGAGGCTAAAATATAGTATTCATCAGAATTTTACTTTGGTTAGGAAGACAGCTGCTGAGACCAATGCCGGCTCAGTCACCGCTCTCCTTAGGTCCTCTCCCCCAAACAAAGTAGGATTTTCTCAGATTCCTTCTTAAGGATAACAACAGTAACAATGACAGCTCTATTTTATTGAGTAATAAAATTAGGCACCTTAAAGGATAAGGACCTATTTTACATATGTTATTTCCTTTATTCACTATAAATCAAAGATGTGTCTATATTGGCTAATTTTCTATTATTTTCAACAAAACACCACGATCTAGGCAACTTATAAAGGAAGATTTTATTTGGCTTATGGTTCCAGAGAGTTAAAGTCCATGATGGTAAAAGACACGGAATTCCATGAGGGGAGACATGGTGGCAGGAACAGGAAAGTGAGGGCTAACATTGTGGACAACAAGCACACAGCCAGACAGATCAAAGTCAAAATGCCAAGAGTCATTTTTCTCTTAATACCTGCATCCAGCCTGGTGGCAGTGGTGCCTGCCTTTAATCCCAGCACACAGGAGGCAAAGCCAGGTGGATCTCTGTGAGTTAGAGGCCAGCCTGGTCTACAGAGTGAGATCCAGGACAAGCACCAAAACTACATGGAGAAACCCTGTCTCAAAAACAACAACGAAAATCCTGAATCCAATGACACACTTCCTCCATCAAGACCATACCTCTAAAACCTCTCAAAATGGGCCGTCAATCTGAGACCAAGTGCTCAAACCCAAAGACTATGGAGGACATCTCATTCAAGGTCTCTCTCTATTTTTTCCCTTCAGTGTGGAGCTTCTGAATGCTGTGCAACTTGATCTGATGACATAACAGCCAGAAGTGTTAAAGCAGAACAGAGTCAAGTCTATCAACTCCCCTGCTTTATCAAGGACACTTTCAGGCACTCCATCCTCTTTCATAGCACCAGCTTCACACCAAGACTCAATACACTCAATGGGAAAGATCTAGCTGTTGCCAGCCATTGGGCTTCATAATTCCTGGCCTGTATTCTGACTGATGTATCCTTTCTTTTGTGTCTTGTGGATCTCATGGAGTAGTGCACTACATGGCCACATATCTTGGAGGAAATATGGAATATATAATGATGCTGGAGAATCAATGGCAATGGACCTTATACTCTCCATTTTAGCAATGGAACTGAAATGCCCCAAAGTTGTAATTTATCCAAGGTCATATGATTACAAGGGGCAGTATGATGCCCATCTGTGGGCTGCATACAATTAGCTTTTGTAATATAGCAATTAATCATATTCTAGAAATAAGAAATTGTTCTCAGATTCATTCTCCTAGAACAAGGTAGCTAGGCTGCCTTTGAAAATTCACAGCTGCCTTAGAAACAAATGCTAATTCTTAATTCTTGGTGAATGGAATGACTCAGTGAAATATAAAGATGTCTGTCATAGGGTCAGTATTCCAGAGAATGGTGGTGGAGACTAGATTTTGAAGGAGAAAATTGAACACAAAAACTGAAAGGAATTGATTGATTTTATCACTTCAGAAGCTCCAAGTTTTCCAGACTCCTTATGTGAGGCTTTGTGAGTGTCAAGACTAAATCAGAGAAAATATCTTAGTCATACATCCTTCCTAGGTCCCCAGGCTGTCTGTGATTCGTGTATTAGTCTTTCATCTCCTGAAGCATGTGTGAGGCCTCTATCGGGACAACCAGCTTTTTCAGCTACATTCAGTAAAGTCAAGAGGTACAGAAGTTTTCATCAGCTAAGGCATCAACAAATGTCAACAAAAAGGGAAAGTTTAGTCATGTTTGAAGGAGAGAAATTTGTGGCAAGAAAGCTTTAGTATAACAAGAGTGTGTACCATGCCTTTAAAGACCTCCTTGATATTCTTTTTGAGAGTTATTGGCTTGACAAAACTTTATAGCCTCAAAGAACTTCATCAAAAGTAGACAATTAATCAATACAAGGCAAAAACATATGCAATTGTCAAGATTCTTCCTCCTTCTGAACAAAGGAATATCCATGTAAGCAAGCTAATCAGAAGTGAAATGGTGCCAAGATGGCTAAATGGTCCTGTGGGTGAGTCGGCTGCAGAACTAGTCAAGGAAGCACAGGAGAACATAGACTTCGACAGTAGACAAAACAAAGAAAGAAGGGAAGAAAGAAAGAGAGAGAGAGAGGGAGGGAGGGAGGGAGGGAGAGAGGGAGGAAAGGAGAGAGGGGGAAGGAAGGAAACTCTAGAAGAAGGACAGAAAGTGCTAGAAACCATAGGCTACATGAAGGATAAGGAAAACTTAACTGACATCTTCATCTCTGGCCTTTCAGTTGTGAGCTATAATCTCACTGACAAAAATTCCAGTATCATAGCAAAACCCCATCATAGCAGCAGATCAGTGTTCTGAGCTCTGTAGGACACATCCATTGTATGTTGGAATGTAAAGTCCAACCCAAGATCTTACTGATCAGAAAGTGATTCATTTGCTCCAAAGAAGTAACTGACTTTGGATGCTTTCCAATTATTGGAAGTCAGAAAACCACAACATTGCTAGATGAAGTAAGTTCATGAGAATTAAAGACAACAGTTGGTTACCAATATTAAAATTACAGGATTTTACCATATAATAAAGGGGGGAAGGCATTGAAATGAATTTTATAAGGTAGTAAAACTTACTAAATCTTCAAGAACAAGAATGTATGGACATCCAGATTCAAGAAGTTCAAGGCAACCTAACTAAATCCAGCAAAACCAGGCTGTGACCAAGATATATTAAAATAGACAACAGAGAAACCTGAAAGTATCAAAACGAGGGTATCAACTCACATGTTAGGAAAAGTCCATCAGACTCACAATGGATTTCTAAGCAGAAACCTTACAGGCAAGAAGAGAATGAATATATATATTTCTTACAGTGTTGAAAGAAAAATATTGCCAACTAATAATACTGTAGTCAATGAACTTTTCATTCAAAGCTGGAGGAAAAGTATTTCTCTGGTAAGCAGAAAGTAAGGGAATTCATCACCACTAGTCAAGCCTTACAAGGAACACTTATGGGTGTCGTACAATATAAATGAAAGGATGATAACTATTATCATAAAGTCACAGGAGTATATAAAATTTGCTTGAAGAACAGATATATGAAAGTAAAATGAAGAAAATTAAACCTCAGCATGAGAGAAAACAACTAAGTCACAAAAATAAATAATAAAATGGTAGAAAACCAAAATATGCAAAGTAAGTGGAATTGAATTAGCTAAAAGCAAGAAGGAAGTTTGCTCTTATGAATAATAACCATGCATGTCAATGGACTGAATTAATCAACCAGTTGGATAGATAAGAGAATAAAACTCAACTCTACTCTCTCTAAGAAACTCTTGAAAGAGAAGGGATGAAAAAGACTATTTTGCAAATGGAAACCTAAAACAAGCAAGAGTGTCTTAGGGTTTCTATTGCTGTGGAGAGACACCACAACCATGTCAACTCTTAGAAAGGAAAATCATTCGGTTCAGGTAGATTACATTTTCAGAGGCTTAGTCCATCATCATCATGGTACAACATGTTGGCATCCAGGTAGACATGGTGCTGGAGAAGTAGCCAAGTGTCCTACATCTTGACTTGCAGGCAACAGGAAGTGGTCTGAGACACTGGGTGTAGCTTGAGCATACATGAGACCTCAAAGCCCATCTCCACAGTGACACAATTCCTCAAACAAGGCCACACCCACTCCAAGAAAGCCACACCTAATAGTTTCATTCCTGTTGGGGGTCATTTTCTTTTAAACTACCACAAAAAGTAAAGGAGACTTTAAATAAAAGGAAATAAAAAGAGACAAGGTCATTTTATGTTGATAAAAGAATCAGCCATTAAGAAGATAGGAAAATGATAAGCATTTGCATCCAACATGGGACCATCCCAATGCAAAAAGCAAATTTTATTATATGTAAAGAGAGAAATGTCTCTTTGTACAGTAACAGAAACACCTCAACATCTACCTACCTCTATGGATTGATCTTTGAGATAGATATCCAATAAAGAAACATCTGTGTTAAACTATACCATAGAGCAAATAGATTAATGGACAATTGCAGAAATTTTCACTTAGCAACAGTAGAATACACATTCTTCTTAATACCCATGGAACATTGCCCAGGATGGAGAATATGTTAGGTTACATATCAAATCCCAATACACTTTAAAGGCTTAAATTGCACTATGTATTGTCATGGACAATAATAGAGTAAAACAATATGGAGAATGGAAGCATAGAAATACATAGAAATTGAATAACATGCTCCTAAATAACCAATGGGTAATGGAAGAAATTAAAACAGAAATTGACACTTTTTATAGACACTAAAGAAGTGATAATACAGTATTTACTGAAAGTCCTGTAACCTCTTTCAAACAAAGCCATCAAATGAGGACCAAATGTTCAAGTACATGCACCTATGGGGTCATTTCTCATTCAAACCATCACACAAGTCAAAAATAAATATATAAATATATAAGCAAATAAATGCATGTAGAGTGGAGGGATTCTGGCTCTTCCTTATGCAGTAAAGGATGTTGGAAATAGTCATAGGTCATCATATTATTTATACTTACTTAAAATTGTATATAATGTACATTTGAGTAAAGTTGTGTCACTTGAGATAGTAATGCATTCCCTAAAAACCACAGACTCTCTAACGAGAATCCCAGTATCAGGCATGAAAAACCCCTTTGAGTTGTTGGTCAGGGGAGCTCAAGAGACTCCTGGGGCAATGTAGGCTATTTCCTATTGTCAGTTTTTGACTCCAGAAAGTAGAAGGTAGGTCCCTATTGCTGGAAACATCATACAGTTTGGACATAGGACTTGACAAATTTGAGCTGGATCTAACTCAAAAACAGCCTCCCTGAGAACTACCTTTCATAGTACCAGAAGGTGCTATATAAGATTCTAAGGGAGGAAATCAATCAATAGCCCTTCCTGGCTGTGATGGCTGTAAACCATAACAATTATCAGCAAGGCAATGTAGCCCCCAAAAAGTGATAGAGGCACCTATGTCTGGTGGTAAACAACCAATGTCTACTTAGACTTAAGGTCCATTCAATGAGAGGGAAATTATGCCTGGTACTGGAAATCTAGACAGCCACCCCTGGGTAGATCTTCTAGGTCTATATTTTAAAGCTGATCACAGAAAGCAGTCACCTCCATAGGGTCCCACAGTGGCCCTTGGTATATTAAAGGACATTGAGGGGGTAGTTAATTAACCAAACTCTCTGAGCATTTTTTACAAAATATTAAATACATTATTTTCTCCTGAAATACGATTTTATGGGAAAAGAATGTAACACTATACCATGCATTTGTCATTTTATCAACTTGACCACAAAATCTAATAATGCTTAGCATTTTGGAATTTAAATGTTACCATAGTGTTCTCTGGTTACTGTTAATATACAGGATTTACAGGATTGACACACAGAAGAGGGGAAAAATATATGTATTTCTACCACAACCACTTACATTTTAGCGATAAGTGTAAAACTCTTGGTCAGAAACCACATTTATTTTGTGAACTCATTCCACAAAAACATATGCATTTCCATTATTATAGATCTCCTGACATGACTAAGTTTACATTTTCTCTCATACTTTCTTGCAAAGATTATAGCTATTTCATAATTACTTGATATGTATTATGATTTCTAAAAAAAAAAAGTGGTATATTTTCCTCAATGATGTTTAGAAAAGTAGTGGTTAAGCTGTCACAATACAGCTTGACATTTTCAAACAACTGCTTAGACTAAAGAGCTCAGATGTTTAGAAATGTTCTATAAAAAAAAAAGTGTTAGGGAAAATTTCACCTCCCTTTCATATTCAATAATAGGAACAGGTTCAGGTGAACTCTTTATCAAGCATTTCTTGTTTCCAATCACACATGCTCAAATTCAGATGTTCACAGATGTGACAATTTTAAGGGATTTATTTATCCGAAACACTTGTTTTTCAAGGACGTGAGACTACTAGGTAAGATAATTGTGTAAGGCAGCATTGTGACATCACACTTGAGAGACTGGTGACCCCCTTGAGATTTTTTTGTTGACTGAGTAAAATGAGCAACCAAGCAAAAGCACCATGGTTGGTTTCCCAACTGTTTTTGAAGCAGGAAGGATTGCTTGGTAAATCCTTCCTTTTCCTTTTCTGTGACTAAGTTTTAATTTCTACTCACACATCCATGCCAAGTGAATTGTACTCCAAGGCTTTTTAAAAATGATGTGCAAAATATTTATTGTAGTAGAATGTTTTCCTCCACTGTTCCAAAAAGCTTAAAGTGACCAAATAAAAATCATCATTCAAATAGAAGCCATTTTGAACAGGCCATAAAAATGACTGATTCTATTAACCATTGAATCAATAAAGTAGAGTCTCCTTCAGCCACATGGGAATTACATGATGGCATTTTCCTTTTCATCAATAACTCTGAATATATCCGTGTTAATAAATGGCTCATATTTCTCATCACAGCCTGTCAGTAAGGGGAGGAGAATCCCAGCCCCCTGATTTTGTTCACTAAGAGACTCAACGGACAAAGACTATGGAATCCTTCCCTAAAGGGTAAGAAGGTGGTTAACTGAGGCAAATGAAATTATTTTGAATAAATGAAAATCAAATTCTACATCTTCCTTATCTTCTATCATTTCTTGTTTACCTAATTTTGTAGGGACATTCTTCTTAATGATCTTACGTTTTTCTTCTTGCGTGTTGTCTATTCTTTCTTGGTTTATTCTACTTATCTTCTTTATCTGTCATAGGTAGAATTCTCAGTTGAATCTCATAGATATTTTTTCTGTAAACAAGTTGTATAATCAAGATAAATCTAAACAATCCTTAGTTTCTTAGTTTGTGACTTTTAGAAGTGAAATCTATATTTGAGACACAAACTTCCATGTATAGAAATTTCCAGGCAAAATAACAACTTTAATATTTCATTTCATGTGTGTAAGATGTGAACAATTTCAAATTCTCAACAAGCTTAGTATTTCCTAACAACCTTGGTGTGGTGCATTGACTAGTGTCAAATAATGAAAGTTGATACAAAACAGTAAAGGTCCAAGTTCTACTTGTGAACAGACAATTTTCATTTTAGTGAAAGTTGTTCTAGTTGGCTTTCTGTTGCTATGACAAACAGTATGGCCAAAAGAAATTTTGGGAGAAATGTGTTTATTTTAGATAGCAGGTTATAGTCCGTTATCAAAGGACACCAATGTGGGAGCTTAAGGTAAGAACTTGGAGGCAGGAACTTCATTAAGCAGAGACTGTAGAGAAGTGCTGCCCACTGGCTTGCCCGCCTCACCCCCTTGCTTGCTCAGCTACTTTTCTTCTAGAGTCCTGCACTCACCTGTCCAGGTATGGCACCCCTACAGTGGCCTGGGCCCTCCTACATCAATTGAGCATGCTCCGAAGAGAACTTTATCTATTGTAAGATGCCACGATTTTAGTGTGTCCCCTACAAATTTAGGCGTTGAAACTTAATGACAAATGACAAGATAGGACCTTCAGCAGGTAAGTTGGCCATAAGAACTCTTCCCTCTCAAGTGTAAGGTTGTTTAAAAAAAACAAAAAACAAAAACAAACAAACAAACAAACCAAAAAAAAAACCAAAAAAACAAAAAAACAAGCTCTTGGCAGCCATTGGCCAGTCTGCTGTTTCAGCCTCGGCTGTGCTGGGACACAGCATTGTCCTCTCTGCGGAATGCAGCAGCGAGGTGCCATCGTGGAAGTGAGGCTCTGTTCTTCCCCAGACACCTAACCCCAGCAACTGGGTCTTGGACTTTCTGCCTTCTAGATCTGTAACAAGAAGATTCTGTTCTTTCTGGATGACCTACTTCATGATATTTTGTGGTCACAGCACAAATGAACAAGCCAGTAGAAGGTAGAAGTAGTCTCCTAAAGTTTCCTTCAAAGTGCTTAATGTTTTTGAGTTTCAAATTTGCAAGTCTTGACTACCTCAAAATGAACATGATGGACACTGTAGGTGGTCATTTACCTCTCCCTGTGCTAGCAATACCCATGCAAAGGGCATTACTGTATCCATCATGGATTTTCTTATACCTTAATCAAAACTCAGTTTGGTGTGTATATGTACGTGTAGGGGTGTGTTTCCAGAAGTCCATGTCTTGTCCCTTGGTATAACATTGTATAAAAGCACACTCTGGATTGGCATAGCTTTGCTAGAGGTCTTGATGTCACAATCTTTTAAATTGTGTTTTGTATATTATACATCCTTTTCATTTCATTTGAAAATTTTTATTCGTATGTGTGTGGCATATGCCTCTGTGTGTGTGTGTGTGTGTGTGCGTGTGTGTGTGTGTGTGTGTGTGTGTGTGTGATATGTGTGGTATAAGACACGTGTGTACATACCCATGCACATGTATGTGGAGGCCAGAAGAGAACTTCGGATGTCCTGTTGAATCAGTCTCTGTCTTATTCCCTTGATACAGTCTTTTACTAAACTTGGCGCTTGTTCTTCTTCAGTGAGTCATCATCATCCAGTCCCCACCACCCACGCACCAATACACCCAGCTTTTAGTGTGGGTGTTAGGGGTCTGAACTCAGGTCTGCATCCTTGAGCAGCAAGTGGCCTTATCTAGCCACTGAACCATTTCTCCAGCCCCTCCCCCATATATTTTGAGGATTCATCTTTCTCTTAACCTGTCTGGCTGTTTCACCTAGACTGGCTTGTCAGCAAGACTCCAGGACCCACCTGTCTCTGCCTATCTGGGGCTAGTGGTCCTACGTTTTTGTTTTTGTTTTTTTGTTTGTGTGTTTGTTTTTGTTAGGGGTTTCTCTGAGAAAACCCTTGGGAGCAAGCCAGTTAGCATTGCTTCTCCATGTCCTGTGCATCAGCTCCTGCCTTGAGGTTCCTGCCTTGTTTGAGTTCCTTTCTGGCATTCCACAATGGATTATGATATGTAAGCCAAACAAGCCCTTTACACCCTAACTTGCTTTGGTCATGGTGTTTCATCATCTTAATAGCAACCTGAATGAGGACAGAAACCCTCAGCCAAAATAAAAATTTCCTCTTCTGAAGTTAATTTATCTCAAATATCACTTACAGTGATTGAATGCCAACAAATAGTGTTTTTGTTTTTTGTTTTTGTTTGTTTATTTGTTTGTTTTGTTTCAGACAGGGTTTCTTTGTGTAGCTTTGGAGCCTTTTTCTAGATCTCACCCTATAGCCCAGGCTGGCCTTGAACTCACAAAGATCTGCCTGCCTCTGCCTCTGCCTCTTGAGAGCTGGATTAAAGGTGTGTGCCACCACTGCCTGGCCACACTGTGTATTTTTATACCTCCTTTTTCTTTCACGTTATCTGCATCTCCTATAAATAGATGATAGTTGGTATTGTTTTTAAATGTAATCTAGAAATCTCTGTCTTATAATGAAGACTATTACTTTATAATTAACTTAGTATTTGGGTTTGTTTTGCTGTTTTGTTTGTTTTTTTTTGTCATTGTTTTTGTTTTTTTTTGTTTGTGCCTTTGTTTTGTTAGGGGTTTCTCTGTTTAACAGCCCCGGTTGCCTTGAAACACACTTGTAGACCAGGCTGGTCTCAAACTCACAAAGATCCCTCTGCCTCTGTCTCCTGAGTGCTGGAATTAAAGGCATGTGCCACTATCAGCTAGTATTTATTTTGTTTATTCAAATTCTCTATAGGTTTGAGATAAGTATTTTTGAGAATTTTAATTTGTCCCATGTTTTGATTTTAACTTTAAGTTTTATTTTTTAATAATGGAGCTGAGTTATTATGCAACTTTAAATTATTTTATTTTTCAAATAATAGATATTCACTAACAAATAGGATGAAAATTTTAAATGTGCTATGTGCACTTTGGGACTTATAATTTGCTGTTATATGTGGTATAAACTTTGTAAAATTTTGTTGCTGGTTTTTTGCTTTAAGAAATTGATAATTTAAAATAATAAAAGCATGCAATCCAAGCAGAAACGGAGAAAAAGAAGAGCTCTTGGATTCTACTCGACATCATTCTCTTCAGTGAGAATATTTCCATCCTGAATTTCTCTTTGTGGAGGTCTCCTGGCAAGAATTTATTTTGGCATTTGTTATCTGTAATTATTATTTTGCGTTTCTTCTTACAGGATTTTTATAGTATGCAAAAACTCTAGTTTGATGAGCGTATTTTGGTTTTCTTGGCACTTTTAGTGTGTCTTTCCTTTGTCCTCTGGCTTGCATTGTTTGGTGAGAATTTATTTCTCTTGGTCCCTTGGCTGAATATGTCATTTTCTTTGGCTACCACTATTTTTATCTTGGGTTTGAAGCCACTGGAAATAACTTGTTTTCCCTTTCACTTGTCCTGATTAGACTAGCTAAGTGGATTTATTTTTCCATCGGTTTTGGAAACTCTGTAGGCACTCTCTTGTTAACTATGACTCCTCTTGCCCTCTTTATATTCTCCTTCTGGGACTATTTGGAACTATTTCATTTTGTTGCTTTCCAAAAATTATTATTGCTTTAATTCAGTATTTTCTATCCAATATTTCATGTACTGAATAACGTTCTCTGCTGTAGCCAAGATGATCTTAACTCTAACCAAGAAGCTCTTCAGCTCTGATGCAATGATTTCATTTTCAGCATTTCTATTTGGTTTGGTTTTTGAGTAGTCCCGTTTCTTCAGGATGTTGTGCACTATTTCAACTATACCTACTACTGTTTTCTTGAACTTTCAAGCAACAATCAACCCCAATGCTTGATCCATCTATGCATCTACTTTTACTGATGGTTTCATCTCTTGACCATAGGTGGCATTTTCTTCCTTTGCTGTGTGTTTTATACTCTAAAAATGTATTCCAGATCTGAAAGAGAATGCAATCTAAAGTAATTATTTTTATCCTCAGATAAGTGCCTCTTTCTGTCCATATACTAGGGGTGAGATGGTCAGTCTGCTCTAGCTGGGTCTGAAGCTTACTGCAATTTTTATTTAATTAAATCATTTATTTATTTATTCATTTATTTATTTGCTGTTTGTGTGTGTGTATGCTGCTGAGGATAAAATTTAGGACCTCATACATGCTAAACAGCACTCTGCCATTGAGCCATACCCCGGCCCTTGGCTGTGGCTTTAATTTGGTTCTATTGACCACTGCTTTAGAACATTTGCAGAGGGAGAGTTAATTTTCCATTCGCCATTTCTGGAGTCTGAGCACTGATGACTTTCAGCAGTCTGTTGATGTTTCACAGCCAAACCACTGACTTCAGAATTTTTAGAGGCATCACCATAATTTATTGCCCAATTAAAAGATTTTCATTTTGTCTTGATCTCTCTCTTCTCTTTGTCTAATTACTTTCTGTACCTAAGGAGATCTGCTGCAACCTCCCAGGTCCCTTCTCCATTCCTTAGAAAGAAAGCTTACTGGCATATATTCATGAAAGAGCTTAATGCTTGAAAATGGTTCTGTCTCCTGTCCATCTTCAGTCTCTGACAGAAAAAGCCTGAAGCTACAGGGCAGGGAGAGATTCCTGTGAGCTTTCTGCCACTCCTGCACCTTTAGTATTTAAAAATCCAGACTGTCTGGAGGGGCTTATGTCAGCTGCTTAACTCAGGGTCTTAGAACCTCTTTGTAGAGATAATATCACATAAGGACTTCAGAATAAACCTGTCTTTGAAAATTGTGCAGTCAGCATAGTATCAGCCAAATATAGTTTGAATGACATAGTTTTATTCGGTGGACCAGGATTAAACTATCATTACTAAACACTCTAATGTTGTTGCTTAGGTAGCTTCTCAGTCTGTAGTCTTAGTGGAACTATGCCACAAGGTGATTCTTGATCCTAGCTTTGCTTCCTCATTGCTTACTAATGAAGCCTGGGAATATCATGTGACTCCATTACTTCAATTTTCTCAGTCAGTTCATTATCCACTCTAGGGAAAATGTTAGAATTAATAAGTCTCTAAAGTACTTGAAAACTTTTAAACAGGGACTGTGTAAATCTAAGCAGCCATTACCATACACAGTTTTCACTTAAATATTATTTTTGTAATTCAAAATAACATAATAGAGTTTTCAGTTTTATAACATCCATCACCACGCAGGTAAGGGCCAGCTAATGACTTTCAGAGCTAGCCTTTTGGATTCCAAACAAAACACTAATAAAATGCAAACCAAGTTCGCTTTAATATTGCAGTGCAGTGATCTGAATACATAAGAACTTGCACACAGCTGTTAATATGTGAGAAAGAAAACACAATTTGTAGAATTCATGCTAGATCCTCTTAAATCAACATTAGCCCATGGATTGTGTTTGCAATTGTGTCCCCACGCTAGCGATCATTAAAGAAGACATCTCTCATAGTGTGACAAAATGTGAGGTGGCTGTGGGTCAGAGGTACATCGAGGTATTTATTCTTTCTGGAGTCTAAATTAAGAGTGCTTGTTTCCCAGCACTGCAGGACCATTAAGAATACCCCTTTTCAGTGAGGATTCGGAGTAGAAAAATCATGCTCTAAGTCAAGATCAAAGTCCAGTATTTGAGGCACCTTGGCAAATTACTTTGTAGGTGGGCCGTTTAAAACTGTGTTAGAAGGGAGAAGTAATTTCCCAGAATATTCCGGCTGCTGGAGCTCTCTGATATACAGGTAATAAATAGTGAGCCAGCCTGGATACATGGTAGTGCACTAGAGTGGGGGATATAAGCCTTATGAGATGCAAGTAAACTGTTCTTACGCTCAAAGTTGTGAGATATAGTAGTCTTGATGTTTTTCTTATTTTATAAAAAAAAATTATTCCTAAAAATACTAGGGCAAATGTATCCAAGCTATTATTCTAGACATTTAGCTAAAACTCACATGAGAATTTACTTATTGATTTATCTGCTTGTACCATAACTTTATTAGCATCTAAAAGGCTGATTCTCTGTCTAGGATCATGGCTACCTCTAATGATGACGTGCAAATCTATATTTGAAACAGTCTTCTTATTGATAGCAAGTTTATAGGCTAATTGCTTGCCAGTTTTTAAATTGTGTATGAGGTGTGAATGTGGGCTGCGTGCACGGTATGTGTGTGTGTGTGTGTGTGTGTGTGTGTGTGTGTGTGTGTGTGTTGGTTGTTATTGAACTCACCTGAAAAGTGGCCATGGCAGTTCTAACAATTTCTAGCACTTTGTGCTTGTGTTAAGACCGTGACCTTGAATCTTTATTTTTTCTGCCAGAACCTCTTCAAACCATTGAACTCCTTAATGAGGAACAAACTTTAGAATGGAGACACAGTGGATGGGTTTCCTTAAACAGACCATAATAGGCAGAAGATTCCAGCAGCACAGCAGACAGTGCAACATGTGGACTGGGTCGGCGTGCTTGCATTCTGTTCGCGTGTCAAATACTAGAAAAGAATAAATTTCCCGGTTTGTGTAAAGAGGGAGGCATTCTAATGCTTTCATTTTATATTCTGTCTTGTTCAACCACCAAGCTGTGTCTGCTCTCCTCTGGAGCTCAGAGGCCTAAAGGATTCATTTCTGAAAAGTGGAAAAACAGAACAGGACTAAAGCTAAGGAAAGAGCTAGCCTTCATTCTCAAGCACATCATGTTCTGCAGAAAAAATCCAATTGAAAATCAAGAAAAAGGGGACAACACAGGCAAGGGTCAAATTACATGAATTTCTGGTGATCGTTATCTAAGGAGACCACAGAGGTCCTTTCCCAGAAGGGGAGAAGCCCGAGTGACATGCTGAGAGGCAGCTGTCTGCGTGTTTGTTAGCAGTGGGCTGTGGACCAGTGTGGCGATGAAGAGGGGCATAAAAATGCAGGCAGGGAACAATCGGACTTGCTTCACTGAAGACACATTTTACTCTTTACTCTTTGGGGGCTGATCACCTAGCTCCCAAATAAATCACACACAGAGACTTATTCTTATTTATGAATGCCCGGCCTTAGCTTGGCTTGTTTCTAGCTAGCTTTCCTTAGCTTAAAGTATCCCACTCAGTGGAACTCAAACTGGAGAAGGAGAGAGAATTCATAAATAAGAATAAGCCTCCATGTCTGATTTATTTGGAAGTGGGCCCCACTCCCATCCCACTCAGTGCAACTCAAACTGGAGAAGGAGAGGGAATTCTAGTTATCGGTGAGCACGGCCATGATTGCTTTTGTTGTCACAGAAAGTTGTGACAAAAACCCAGGCAGTCATCCTCAGATACAACCCTGGGCACTTCCATCACTAATAACATCAATCCAGGCTCTGCCTCAGCCAAGAAGTTTTTCCCTCTGCTACAGCTGTATCACCTACTCCTCTGACCCAGAACCATCAAGCCTCAGTCTCAGCTTCTCTCCACTCTCTCAGGAATTTCAACCTCCATCACAGCTCTGCCCTATGTGGCCCAGCCCAGCATATTTCTGATGCCTTAGAAAACATTCTTCTGGGGCTGCAGAGATCTTCTTTGACCTAGGAACACATCCCTAAGTTTAGCTCCCTACCATCTTGCACCTGGTAATACTATGTGTCTATTCAACAAGTAATGTCCAAGGGGTTGGAGGTGACATGGAATATGACAGGAGGGACCAAAGAGTAACAGAATTTCTGAATTGCAAATGACACAGACTAAAGCCATATTTACTTTATCTCTTCTTTCATTCAGCATACATTATTGAGCCTCCTTGGTGTGCAGACTTACCTCTGGAAGGCTGGGTTGTAACAGCACACAAAAAGGTGCAAGATTCCTATCGCTCAGGAGCTTGCACTGAAGGAAGATGAGATGGATAACATAAGCATAACGAAATATGAATTATAACATATAATGAAATGCTATGATAGGGAAAGACAAAATAGAGCAGGATAAGGCATTGGAAGGTCGCTGATAGGAGACGTGAGGTCAGAGGACACCTTACTGTGAAGGTGAGAGGTTTGTAAAGAACTGAAATAGGAGAGAGGCCGCTGTGCTGCACAACAGGAAGTTCAGCTCAAAGGCCCCACAGTATAAACCCTGCTAACATGACAAACTCAAGTTCAGGCCGAGTGACAGAGAGGGAGAACAGGACAGGAAGAAGTGAGGGAGGTAATGAGGTGTGTGTACTGGGGGCAGAGGAATGACACGTTAACGTTCATCTCAATAGATTTTCTCTGGGTTGCTGTTCTGACAATGTTGAGGAAGACGCATTAAGAGAAGATTGTAAGAGTGTTGATGAGAGACAGGAGTAGCATGAACCAGGGAAACACCGTCTAGTTCCGATAGGTAGTTTATATTCAAGACATGCTTGCAAAGTATGGCCAGGAGAGTTTTCTGGTTAGGTGTGAGTATACTGTGTAGCAAATTGTGACCTTGCTTCGTCTGTTGAAGCCCCAACCTCCAACATGATGATATATGGGCATGGGGACTTTAGCGGGGAGTGTAAATAGGAGGAACCAAGACAGCGACAGGATGGTTTTGTTAGAAATTGCCAAATTGTGAATGACATTGATCCAACCCAACTTAATCTATTGCTTCTTTCGTTCAACAAATCCCTGCTGAACCTCTTTGGGACAGGAAATAAGATTAGATGAAGTCATGAGGGTGATGCCCTCATAACAGAATGAATACTCCAGAGAACGCACACCAGAGAGATTTTCCTCTCTGCCCTATCTATGATCATGCAGGTCATGTGACCATGACCATCACACGCCAGCCCAAGGGCCCTCACCAGACTAACTATACTGACACCCCTATCTTACTCTTCTAGGACCCACGGCTGTAAGAAAAGACATGTCTTTATTTATGCTACCTAAATCTGGCTATTGTCAGTGTCAGCTGAGCTGACTACCACAGGCTATGAAAAAACAGAGGAGACAAGGACACCAAGGACGTGGGTGACCCCAAGGATGCCCTTGCCTTCAGCTGGGATGGAGATGATAGGTAGGGGAAATGCCAGAGGGAAAACTCAGTAGCTCAGTTCTGGACATAGTAACTCTGAAATTGCCACCCAGTATCCAAAACTATCCAAAGAGAAATGGAATAAACAGCTAGATAAAAAGTTTCAAACGTAGATACAAAGTAATCACTGAGGAATGATTGTGGCTTTTAAAGGTGCAATGGCACTACCCTGGCTCCTGCAAAGTGGTTATCTTTGTGGCAGCTTACCATACAGACTGGGTGGAGTCAAAGCGTCTTGGCCACTCCAATCGGATCCCCTCTTGCAGCTTCTTCTTGTATTTCAAACATCCACCACATAGGGAGATCTGTTTCTTAACATTGACCTCCCATCCTTAATTTGGGTTTTGTTCTTCAAATAAGTGGCAATCAAACAATGATGGAGGATGGAAAGTTCCCTGAGCGTGATAAGTTGGGTTCCTTTGATTTGAAGTGGTGGAATAATGGACTGGCCTTTGTCAGTGTTTCTGAGTGACAGAATTTCACGTGCATTTGTGTGCTAGGATCTTAACTCTACAGACATTTTATTTTTCTGTATGAGATAAATGCATTAGAGGCAGGGCTGTAAGGACTAATTTATTATAATCAAAACATCAGTGTCACTCACAGTTTTAAGAATAAAACTCTGTGATTTGGCCAACAGTGATTTCTCTAAAAGGCATGTGTTCTAGATACCAGCACAAAGAAGGCATTGACACTTAGTTTAGTATAGTTTTATTAATTTTGGGTACCCAGAGCTTGACAGCATAAAACAAACCAGCAGACACTAATTTCAAGCTCTCATTGTCAATTTCTTACATTGTATTTCTACAGAGCAGGAAATTTGAAATTAAATAATTAGAAAAAGAAAACATAAACAACATGCAATGGAGTCATAAGCATTTTTCTGGAAAAGGAATGTTAGGGGAAAAGTAGCATGTTATGATGATCTAATGGCCGAGAGTGAACGCTGGATTTGGTGACATGCAGTTTGACCGCCTTGAAATAAAGCTAGGCTCCTAAGAGGGGCACTTTGAAACCTCCAGGGGTGTTAAGCCTAAGAGTCATGGTTTTTCCTTCACCTTTTGTTTCTTCTTCAGGAAAACAGAAATGATGACAATACCCTGGAAGGTGGAAGGGTGAAAAAAAAAAAAAAAGAGATTGTTAAGAAATGTGTTAAAAAAGAATGCTTGCTTTCTTTACAGCTAATATCCACTTGTGAGTGAGTGCATGCCGTGTTTGTCTTTCTGGGTCTGGGTTACTTCACACAGGATGATATTTTCTAGTTCCATCCATTTGCCTGCAAATTTCATGACTTCATTGTTTTGTAAATGAACCACATTTTCTTTATCCATTCTTTGGTTGAGGGGCATCTAGGTTGTTTCCATGTTCTGGCTATTACAAATAACAGTGCTATGAACATAGTTGAGCAAGTGTCCTTGTGGTATGATTGAGCATCCTTTGGGTATATGCCCAAGAGTGGTATAGCTGGGTTTTGAGGTAGATTGATTCTCAATTTTCTGAGAAACTGCCATATGGACTTCCAAAAGGGGCTGTACAAGTTTGCAGTCCCACCAGCAGTGGAGGAGGGTCCCCATGCTACAATTCATAGCCCCAGAGAGGCTAGGTAATAAGGAGGGCCCAAAGAATGATGAATGGATTTCCTTGGGGAGCGGAAATAGAAGAGGTCTCCTGGGTAAACTTGGGGTTAGGGGTTGAGGGGTGGGGGTGATGGAAACAAGAGGGATCTGGTTGGGTGGGTTGGGGGCAGGATGGAGAGGAAGAGTAATGAAAGAGATGTCTTAACAGGAGAGCATTTGTGGTGATACTTAGATTGGTATTTATGGGCTAATTTAAGATTATAAGGTCTACCAAAAAGCTTGAGGCATGGCCATATAGTTATAATTAATATCAGCCTCTGTGTGTTTACTTGGGGGACGAGAGTGGGAGAGATTTGTCCCAACCACAGGCAGGCTGGGACACAGGAAATCTTCTGGCTACAAGCATTTCAGGGTCAGGGTGAAACCTGGTGCCATGAAAACATCCAGGAATCCACAAGTATGACCCTCGCTAAGACTCCTAGCAATAGTGGAGAGGGTGTCACAACTGGTCATCTCCTGTAATCAGATTGGTGACTACTCTAATTGTCATCAAAGAGTCTTTATCTAGCAACTGATGGAGGCAGATGCAGAGATCCACACCCCCAAAACACTGGGAGGAGCTCCTAGTGAAGAGAGGGAGCAGGATTGTATGAGCTAGGGGGAGTCAAGGTCATCACAAAAGAACCCTCAGAAACAACTAACCTGGGCTCGTAGAAGCTCACAGACTCCTAACTGACAGCTAGGGAAAACGGATAAGACCTAGGCCCTCTACATATGTATGACAGTGTGTAGCTTGGTCTATTTGTGGAATTCCTAGCAGTGGGAGCAGGGCCTGTCCCCTAAAGCTTGGGCTGGCTTTTGCGAACCGGTTCCTCATACTGGGTTGCCTCTCCCAGCCTTAATATAAAGAGAGGAGCCAAGTCTTACCTCAATTTGATATACCATGCTTTGTTGACACCCATGGGAGACCTGCTCCTCTCTGAACAGAAACAGAGGAGTGGATGGGGGGAGGAGGCAGGTGAGGGAATGGGAGGAGAAACTGCAGAAGGGATGTCAAGTAAATGAAAAAAAAAATTAATAAAAAGTTCAAAAAGAACACTTCCTGGGCTGGAGGGAATAGCGCATTGCATAAGAGTACCTTCTTTGTAAACACAAGCGTGAAAGCCTGAGTTAGGAACCCTGACATCCACATTGAAAGTCAGGTTTGGCCACAGTACCAGTGAGAAAAGTCTATGGGGATGGAAATGGAAGGTCCTTTGGGAGTTGCGGGACACCAGCCAAGCTACAACGTTCACTGAGAGACCATGTCTCAAGGAAATGAGGCAAAGTGTGACAGAGCATGACATCTGATGTCCTCTTTTGGCCTTTGTATGCCCATGGCCACATGCACCCATACACACATGTGCACATGCACCACACATGTATGCTGCATTCATATACATACAAAATAAAATAAAATTAAATTAAAGAACATTTGTTAAAATGCCATGCAACTGCAAGGCAAGAGTTATTTTATTCCTGATAAGGAGTATTTTATTCACAAATATTAATTTTGATAAGTAATAGAAACTTTCAATTTCTGCATCGGGATACCTGACAAAGGCCTTCTTAATAATTCTATTGATGTAAACCTTGATACTTACACACAGGGGCATCAAAGCTATTCCTTTTAGCAATGTAAAAGCTGCATTATGACCAGTTCACTAACATTCAGGCACATAATTTTGCAAAGCATTTATTTGTTAAGGCATAGATGTCAGAATTTCAAAATTGCACACTTTACTGCACCCATGGATACTACCATGAAAACCATTGATGGCAATCATCAATAGGACGGCAGGAGTTGGCCAACTCCCTCACCACCTGAGGTCAAAAGCGGCTTCTAGACAGGCAAAAAATTCTCACTGAACGCTAGGCGACACAGCTCATGAAAAATTCATTGTATTGCCCTTCTCTTCTTGTGATAAGACAGATGTAAAACCAGGATTCCCCTCCCACGAGATCCTTCTCCTGGCATTTAGGAAACGAACCTGGAAGTACCCAGGCACACACTCACAAGCCGACAGCACGTTGAGCTACAGGAGAGCACTATAGGTGAGCACGGCTCACGCCTCGCATCAAGGGTGCCGCACATTTTAGTGACAGTATCTCTAAATGCAAAAGACCACCCCGTAGCGTGTGTTAGGAGCTCACACGGCTGACAGGGTTATGGGAGATGCCGGGAGAATGTCGACTGTGTAGAAAATAGGCTCGTAATTATTCATGAAACTTCAGGAAATAAACATTCACTTTCAAGAAATTGTTTTCAGCTGCTTTAAAGGCAAGTGGCAGCTAAATTACAGTTCGGGGAGGGAGAAGTTTCCATTTTCTAATTTGATGCATTCTGTTGCATTGTACGACATTATCCAGACTCTGGGCTGCCACATCCTGTCAGGCTTCAAATCCCCTGGCTGAGCACAGCTGAGAGGACTGGGTGTCCAGTCGCACTGTGGGCTGAGTGTGCTGTGAGAACAGTGCCTCGGAATGTGGGGCAATTCCTTGGGCTGTCATGCTTAGGATTCCCACAAGTGCTTTTGGCAGCACATGCTGTGGCTGTGTTCAGTACCCGCCCCCACCCCAACACACCCGCATCCTCTTCATGCCAAATAGTGATGTGTGTGGAAAGTGCTGGCCCTGTTGAAGGACAACCTCAAATTCATTCTCCCGTTGCATTGCAGAGAAATCAAGACTGCAGGGCTGAAGGAATAAATGATGTGAGTCAAAAAAAAAAAAAAAAAAAAAAAAAAAAACAAACCAAACAAACCCAAGTCTTAGGTGCTTGCACATTGCCCAGGGGCTGTCAATACAATAAATAAGGGACTGATCTCTGACAGTATAAGAAAGAAGAAAGGAAATTAAGTTTTATTAAAAGAGATAACAGACATGCTATCAGGCAGGCAGTTTCCTATTGCCTGCTGAGTCTCATAATGAGGATTCCCAGCTCTGCAAATGATAAAGCGTCAAAAGTGGCTGTGGATTCTCAGGGAGAGTCATAGAAGACTGTTTTACTTGAGCGCTCTCGCTCTCTCTCTCTCTCTCTGTGTGTGTGTGTGTGTGTGTGTGTGTGTGTGTGTAGAGGACACAGGTCAATATTGGGAGTCTTCCTCAATGGCTTCTCTTTCTTTTTGAGTCATGGTCTCTTGACTTTGGAACTTACCCATTCTGCTAGATCGGGTGACCAGCAGGCCCCGAGACTGTCCAGTTTCTGATCTCTTAACTCCCAGTGTTGGAATCAGGTGTGCATTCTCCTCCCAGCTGGGGATCTGAACTCATGTCTTCATGCTTGAGGGACAGGCCTTTACTGACTGAGCCATGTCCCCAGTGTCAGATATTATGTACTTATGAAACATGTCTTTAAGATACTCCAAGAAATGAATCAGGTCTGACACAGAACTTAAAACTATGCAGTGGGCCAGTGAGATGTCCCAGTGAGTAAGTAAAGGCACTTGCTACCAAGCCTGAGGACCTGGGTTCAATGCCTGCAAGAGTGACTCCTGAAAATTGTTCTGTAATTGCTACAAATTCTTACACACACACACACACACACACACACACACACACACACACACACACACACCTTTATTATTTTGCCTTCAACCCAGCCTATTTTACCTCATCATGAATAAGAGATATGCATTCAAAAGAAAAAATGTTTCATCCAGCAATTTTATACATAATTAAGTCAACATTTCTGGCTGAGGTTAATGTTTACTATAAGAAATTCAAAATAATATTTTCTAATTATTTCTCATTAGAAGCTTCTATTACTATCTATTATATTGCCAGGGAACTGAGAAAATTAAAAAAAAAAAAAAGGAAATTAAAAGTTAACCTGAGGGCAAATATTGAAAGATTTATTTGTTTTTATTTTGTGTGTGGATTAGTTGACTGCCTGTATGACTGTGATCCACTTGCATTCCTGGTGCCTCTGAACTGGAGTTACAGAGGTCAGCTGCCATATGGGTGCTGGGAGTCAAACCTGGGTCCTCTAGCAGAGCAGCCTGTGCTCCTAACCCCTGGGTCACTTCTTTAGCCTCACCCTTGAGGACTGACAGGGTGCCCTTCAGACAAATCTCTTTTTGCCTCCCAGAGGTTACAGAAAATGAACTGATTGAATTAGACCATTTTAAAAACTCTAAATGATTCCTCTGGCTCAAATGATTTCATCTTTTTAGAAAATATGAATGGCCCAAGTAATCGAGAATAGAGCAAAATAAGAGATAAAGGGGAAGCTTGTTCAGAGTGGTTTGGCCTTCCCCTCCTGCCCAGATGAAAGCTCTCATGTGCACCTGCTTACTTCAGGACTCTGACTTGGGAAAAACCAGAGACTCCAGGCAACATCTCTTTGTGCTTCTTAAGCTTAGTGTGAAATGTCCTGGGTTGCATTGAAAATTGATTTTTTTTTTAAGTAGATTTTCAAATTCAGATATTTTGAACTACAGTTGGCTGGTTGCACGGTTCTCAGTGGTGAATCCCTGAATCCTGGTGAAGTGGGAGATTGGCAGGCATAGGAACAGTCAGGGTACATGCTCAAACACTCCAATTTCCAATGTAATAGGTTATCTGGTGTGGAAAAGGCTGCGGCTGGAGTGAGAAATTGGAGAACATTATTATTTGAGGTGTGAGAGCTGAGGACAGCTGCTTTGGATCTTTAAGTTATTTTTGTGGAACCAAAGACAACATTGCATATTCTGCCAAAAATTATGACTGATTCTGAATTTTAGAAGTTCTCAGCAAGGAAAGCAACTTGTATTGCATTTACATAGTCTTTAAAATTGGTGGGACAATAATGCATATAAGTTGATGAATTTAGTTACTACATCTACTTTTTTACTGTAATAAAATGCTTTAAAAAAAACCAAGATTGTCCTAGTGTATTGGCATAGCATTTTACCTATTCAACAGAAAACCTTTGACCAGGAGTTACCGAAATCTCTGAGTTATAGAATTATAAGGCTTTTAATAAGTCTCAAGTAGAATTCTGGTTAAGATGGCTCTCTAAATTTACACTTAGCCATACTAGTCTTTTGGTGAGATTATGAATGGGGCCATCTGCTTTGCATGCACAGCTAGGCTGATTGAATGGTTTGGGGCAGCCATTCAGTTGCTCCAGGGGACTATGAGTGAGTTAGATTTCAAGATGGCTTTGTGCAGTGGAGGACGGAGTGGGAAACAGGGATGTAGCGTGGGCTGGGCTCTTGATCTAAACTTTAAAGTCTAAAGCAGTGGTTCTCAGCCAGTGAGTCATGATCTTTTTGGGATTGAACAACCCTTTCACAGGGGTCACTTAAGACCATCAAGAAACAAGATATTTACATTAAGAATTGTAACAGTAACAAAATTACAGTTATGAAGTAGCAAAGAAAATAATTTTATGGTTTGGGGTCAGCATAACATGAGAAACTGTATGAAGGGGTTACAGCATTGGGAAAGTTGAAACCCACTGGTCTAAAGCAATGTAGTCTGTGTAGGTGTGTGTGTGGGGGAGAGGGGTGAGGGTTCTTGTCTGCATCCCAATTTGTCCTTTGGGTCTGTAAGAATTCTCCAGTAACAAATACTTCAGATGACTGTGGCATTTGTGGGACTTTCTGAGCTTCCTGTTTCCACTTGCTCCATCTAGTGAAGAAGTCCTTAGCTCAATGTAGATCTCAGCTAGGGTGTTGGGATGATGGGAACCACATGCCTAGTTCTTTTCTTTATAAGGCCCTCATGTGTTACTGTGTGCTTGAACACCTCTGCTTGGCATTGTAATGTCTTCCTGCTCTGCTCCAAACACTCTGAGAGAACAGTCACTGCTTTCCTTTGCCCCTTTCTTGTTGAAGAAAACACACTTGGTAGCTCTTCTTAGTTGCCTTGCTGACATCATTCTATTTCTTGATATTTTCTCTTATGATTCCCACTCTCTACCCCCTTTTATTGTGCATGCTAAAGGTCTCACTCAAGACCCCAAGACTTCGGGAAAGCTAGTCAAGAGTACTACCACTGAGCTACGATTCCAGTGCTACTCCTAACCTTTCAACGGGTGAAAAGACCAAGGCACAAAGCATTAATTGGTCTAGATCACAGTAAATGACCAGGGAGTGAGCTTGTGAGCCCATTCCTATTCTAACAGTAAAGATGCAGAGTGGCTTGGGAAGGAAGAGGAAGATGTTTAGGCACAACAGAGTCAAGGTAACAACCTCTTAAAAGTCCCAGAAACAGAAATGCTGATGAATATATGTGCCTGACTCAGATTCAAACACCTTAGAATAATAAAATGACATCTTTGGTTTGGCCTTTAATGACCCAGGTCAGTATACTAGAGAGTCAAATACTCATTGGGCAATTTTATGACCCAGTTTGCAGATTGAGATCAAAGATGCAGTATCATATGTTAAACATGGTAAGCTAGCCATAACATTGCTTTCATTGCTTTCCTTTTTCATATTTTTAGATGTCTCTGTTTTTGTGTTTGTTTATATGCTTTTGTATTAACTGTAATGGTTTGAGACTAAAATATTCTCCACAGCTTCATATTGATAATATTTGTTCTCTGGATAGTAGAATTGCTTTTGGGATGGTGTAAGACCTTTAGAAAGTAGAGCTAAATGGTAAAAATAGGTTACAAGATGTGTACCCTGTCATCTATCTATCTATCTATCTATCTATCTATCTATCTATCCATCATCTATTTATCATCTATCTATCTTTATCATCATCTACCTATATCTATCATCCACTTTCATCATCATCATCTATCTGTATCTATCATCTATCTATCTATCTATCTATCTATCTATCTATCTATCTATCTTCATCATCATCATATCTATCTATCTATCTATCTATCTATCTATCTATCTATCTATCATCATCATCATCATCATCATCCTATCTATCTATCTATCTATCTATCTATCTATCTATCTATCTATCTATCATCTCTTGTTTTGTTTCAGCTGAGTGTATGGGGGCCAGAGATCAACGATGGATATCCTCTTAAATTGCTTTTTGCCTCATTTTCTGAACCTGAAGCTCCTAAATATGACAAGACTGGTTTGCCATCAAACACCAATGATCTTAGTGTCTCCACCTCCTCAGCACTGAGATTACAGCTGTGCACCATCATTCTTCAATTTTGATTGTTTCACACAGACACTAGAGATTCTGACTCAGGTCTTCATGATTGAATGGCAAGTATTTTTCTGCGAGGAGCAGGTCTTCAACAATTGTAGGCCACCCTTTGTCCCAGCCTCATTCTTTTAATGATCCAACACGATGTGAACAGCCTGTGCCGTATACTCCTGCTGCCCTGGTGGACCAGATGCTTTCCCCACTATCCGAGACTGAAATCTACTCAACTGGGACCAAAAATAATACCCTTAATTTGTTTCTGTCAGGGACTTCTTTAGTCACTGTGATGAAAGTAGCTAACACAATGACACTTCTTTTTGGACTCCCTTAGATAAAAATCAGTTATTACTGTAAGTGCTTGGTGCCAAGAGAAGCTTGTGTCATTCATAAGATTAATAATAACTTTGGTGCCCTCTTGTTGGAAGTCAGTATACTTTGAGCCAAATAGGCACCTTATGAAAGCAGCTTTGCCTGTTTTTGAAAGTCTAGTTATCTGGCTTGTAGACTGTTGCAGTCCCCTCCTAGACAGAGGGACCAGGGAGGGTCAACAGACCCTCATCTGCATATCCAACTGAGTATCTGAGTATCTGTTGGAGCCCATTTGGGTTTCCTAGTGGCTTTGTCTAGCAGGTCTGCATAAAGAGGATGTTTGGGCCACAGAACTGAATACCAGGTGCTTGCAAGGGTCTACACTTGGCTGTATATAGCTAAGGGGGGGGGGGTCTTTTGCTCCTCCCCTTGGCATAGTCCTAAAAAGCCTTTTGGAATAAAGTTCTGGGCCAGTGGATAAGGATCCAGGCCCTCCTGAGGCTGTCCTGCATTTCTGTCTTTCCTCTCAACATATAATAAGCATCTCCTTCTATATAATATTTCTCATTTCTCCCTACTCAAGAGTACCGGGTCATAAAAGTGGGGGCTGGTCCCCCATAGATGATACCCGAACAGGGATGTCAGGGAATTGGTAGGGTAGAGGGCCCTGCAGGAAGTTAGGGCATGTCTGATTATGTTGTGTAGGCAGGGGTATTCTATTCTCTTCTTGGGAGTGAAAGGGGCTAACAGGATGCCTAAGTGCTGCAGCAAGTGCCTGTCTTTGTCCATGTTTCTCTGTTTTTCTCTCTTTCTAATAAAGTAAGTCATAAGTTTAGTTTGAGATATTAGGGTAGTATAAGCTTTAGGTAGGCTTAGGTGAATTTAGAGTAAAGTAGGTTTTTCCAACCTGGGATGCAGAAGGTAGTATCCCTAGCAGACTGTGAGCTTGACAGCTGAGTGGCTTCAGATGCTCCCTCAGCCAATAACAGCAATGGACTCCAGAGATAGCATAAGCTTGTGGCAGCAACCAGGTGTCGGGCATCATGAGACCCATGGAGCATGGTGGCTTCTCAAGCTACAGATGTCTGAGGGCCTACAAGTTTTCTGCCAAAAGGAAGCCTTGACATTGTCATAAAAAGCCCTTTGGAATAAAGTTCTGGGCTGGTGGATAAGGACCCTTCTGAGGCTACCCTGTGTTTCTGTCTTTCCTCTCATCATATAAGCATCTCCTTCTATCTAATATTTCTCAGTTCTCCCTACTCAAGAGTACCCTGGATTGTAAAAGTGGGGGCTGGTCTGCTGTGGGATGTAGTTCTGGATGCTGTGAATATGTGCTGCTCTGATTGGTTGATAAATAAGATGCTGACTGGCCAGTAGCCAAGCAGGAAGTAAAGGCAAGGCAAGCAGATGAAGAGAATTCTAGGAAGAGGAAGGCTGAGTCAGGAGTCTCCAGTCAGACACAGAGGAAGGAGGTGACAAGGCAGAACTGAGAAAAGGTACCAAACCATGTGGCTAAACATAGATAAGAATTGTGAATTGATTTAAGTGTAAGGACTAGTCAGTAATAAGCCTGAGCTAATGGCCAAGCAGTTATGATTAATATAAGCCTCTGTATGTTTACTTAGGGGATGTGAGTGGGAGAGATTTTTCCTGACTGCCGGCTAGCTGGGACACAGGGAAGCTTCCAACTATACTGGTTCCCCCACATCCAGCCACATCCCATCTATTTTTATGTGATTTTGCCTTAATTTGGCCTCTGGGTCTAGGGAAGTGGCTAGAGTACGTAGGCCATAGAAGACAAGGACAAGGAGGCTCCATCTGTGTGACTATGGGAAAACTATTATCCATTCTGGGTAAGGATAGTTTGGGATCACCCTTGCGGCTGTCAGTGACCACCTGCCCATGCTCTGTAGTGTGAATTTGGGTGGAATTGTCCTTTGTTTTTATATTGGGGCCTTAGACTTGAATTGTACATATTCACATCTCCTGCAGGGAGGGCATTTTAGCAACAACTCTCTAGGGACAAGGCTTAATACTTCTTTTTATGAAAATTGGCAAGTAGAACAAATTAACATGACTTCTAACTGATGCATTTATTTGTATTCTAAAGCAGTTAAAGTTTAATTTAACTTTCTTACACTATTACCTGGAAGTCTTTCAGAATGGCAGCATCAGGACACAGCCAGTGAGATGTATGTGAAAGTACACATCCTAAACAGAAGGCTGAAGTTGCTATCTATCATGCACGCATTAGCACTTTCTCCTTTGTTCATCGAGTTACAGTTCCTATCAAATCATTGATCTTAATTTTATTTCAGGATAACAGTGGGTTCACTGTGCAGTATAGTGGTTAGAGAAACTGACCTACATATATTGTTCCCCTCTCATAAACGGTTGAGAATATGAAGATGGACCAACAGAAATAACAGACATGGAATATACCAATAGCAATCCAGGAGACCAGCAGTCTTTCACTACTTCTGGGGAATAGGATAATAGTCCAATGAAGTCAATTTTTCATTTTCTTGCCCAGGATTTATTTACAAGTCAATTAACAGTCTTCATTTATTTTTTGAGAATAGAATTAGTAAGTACTACATTTAAAACTTTCCGTATCCTGTAAGTTTTGTGTGTATCTCATTTGAGGGTAATAGCTTTGGTGGGGCATAAGCTGGAGGATCTGCTGTTCCCATTAAAAAAGAAGAACATTAGAACATAGGGTGTCAGAGGACTGTGACCTACCCACTTGTGCAGGCGACCTCTGAGGTGTTTGCCCTCTGCACCTGTGATCAAATTGTCTGCATGGCTGTTAAGGGAACTGAACACATCATCTCAGCTTTCTTCTCAGGCTGATGTTCTTCATATTTTCACTGCTTCATCATGTTTTTTGATTGATTTCCTTAGCATGTATCGGTGTGATCATACATCCGGGGCTTGGGGCAGTCTGCCAATGCTTTTAACACAACACTGAAAAGAATCTCAAATTTTCACATCAGGACACGTAGCTAGTCTGCAAAAAATATTAAGATCAGTATAATATTTCTAGTGACATTTGTTTTTTTCTTCAGAGAGAAAATTAAAAAGAAACCTGAGCAATTACAAATGGACTTCTTCTACAAAGATGAGTACCCAGAAAAATTTGGCTCAAGCACAATCTTGTTCTTAGTTCAAAATACTTTGCTTAATGAATTTGCCCTCCCCGTTCAAAGGTACTAATGAACTAATTCAACAGATACCCACTGAGTTGTTATTTTATTACAAGCTTCTGAATATTCAAATAATAAAAACATCCTCAAGAAGTTCTAGAAGTCCAGTGAGTAAGAGCCCTTGACAGGCATGCATAAAGACCTGAGTTGGGATCCCCAACAGCCATGTGTAAGCTGGGTGTGGCTGTGTGCCCTTGTAACCCTAGTGCTGGGGCAAAGGAGATGGGCTGATTTGGGAATTTCAATGACCAGCCAGTCTGGCCTAAACAGTGAGTTCCAGGTTTAGAGAGAGATCATATCTTAAGGGAATGATCTAGAGAGCCACAGTTTAGGCCATGCAACAACCCTGTTTGGCCTTCACGTGTCTCTGCACATAGCACATATTACATCTCTGAAAACATATGTGCAAATACATACAACACACTCACACACACACACACACACACACAAACACACAAGCACCCACACACAAATACACAGAAGATTTTTTAAAAATAAAGGATTATAATGTAAATTTAGCTCTGTCTTCAGCCCTTATCCACTTGTCAAAAGTCAGTTTGATTTTCTGGTAATCAGACAAAACACAAAACCAAATCACAACATCAAATTTGGGATAATCTCTGTGTGCAACAAGCTATGTCAGTTTGAAACAACCACATGATGCCCTCAGCTAAGGGTAAAAATGAGTACATTTTCCCCAAGATAGACAAATTAATTCATAGTTTATGACTATAACCTTTCAGACAGATGGGTCACTATCCATCCATGTTATATGTATTGTACCAATCTATTCTGTTTCTCCATATAGGTTCTAGTAGACCAGAGAATCCAAATAGCCGTGATAGGTATAGTAACAGGTTATCGTAGTTCTTCAGGCCATAGTGCAACTAACAATCAACAAGTTCATTCCCTTTGGTCTTTAGCGGGAATGTTCCCTGTAACTACCTCTAGATTCTTCCTCCTCCCTTCCTCCTATTCTTCCCCAGAAAGAGGCAGAAGTAAGAGAAGAGTTGTAGGCGTTCATTTGCTAAATGTGTTCTCATGGTACACCCATATTAGACATACCATTGGTAACTGTTTCTGGAGTTCTTATGATGTGCTGAGTACATGGTGTTGGTAAAAAAAAAAAACCCTAATCACCAGGTTCTTCATCAATATCAATAATTGGGTCACATCCTAAAAACCAACTCTGATCTATAGCCTTTCCTACCCATAGAGCTACCCAAAGTACTGTAATTTCTGCTTAGAAAAACGACACGAGCCTGCTCAATGAGTTTCCCAAATTTCCAAAGCAGGAAACACTTCCCATTAGGAAAATTAATTTTCACAGAAATCAACTAGTTCCTTTTGCTTTGGAAGCTGCTGTTAATGAAACACAGGAAAGCCTTGGCCTAAGGCTCACCCTAAAAGTAAAGGTATTTCTAACAGGGCACTTAGAAGACATCACACAGCAAATATTTCTTTGATCGCCTTTCCTTACTTTTGGTGTTGAAAACATGTAGAAACCAAAGATCTATTTAGAGGAAAAAGCTGTAAATGGGTTATTTCACCTAAATGAAATGCAATTTTATCTGAAAAGACTTTTTTCTTTCTGTGCAAGGCAACAGTAATTTAATTTAGGAGACTGTTAACCTCCAATGTAACAGATATATAAATCATATTAAAACCACCTTGAAGTTTGTAGTGAGCGGTGCAATAGATCCCAAGACCATTTAAACAGCCCAGCTAAGTGACTTATGCAAAATGTACACCAGACAGCAAAGAAGGGAATCAAGGTTAATTAAAAGCAAACACTGCCCATGTTCCTCTTTCTTCCTTTCTATAGCTGTCTGCTCGTACAGAGTGATTCATGGTAATTTTCTTGATTGTTCTGTCAAGATTGTAGTTCCTTCTTTATGTCTCTACTTGTCAGACACATTCTTCATGAGTTTGGAGGCCACTAAAGAGACTTAGCTTATTTTAAAATTTCAGCCAACTTTGAAATATTTGATGAGAAGTTTTGCCAATGTTAAGTTCACAAAATTCTAATTTTGTAGGATTATATCATGCCAATGATATCACTCCAAGAGAAAAAAATTTAAATGGTTTGGAGCAACCATTATCTCATTTCATATATAAAATAAGAAATAGGTTTAAGACTCAAAAAAACTCCAGCAGTGCTTGAAGTAATACATATGAGGAATTGTTCTGTTCCTTGTGACTTTTTTAAAAATTAAAATAATTTAATTATTTAGAAATAATGTAAAAAGCATACATTTCATGCCTATAGAGCAATAAGATATCACATAACTCTTTTATTATGTCTCTTTATTTATTTCTTTCCTATTGGATACAGTAATGATCTTTGCCAATGATGACAAACTGCTTTTATAGGTGGTATCTTTAAGTCAAAACAGCTGCTGGATGTGTGCTTTCTATAAGCTTGGTGTCTTGCAACATGAGTTATCACTGCCTTCCATACCTGATAGCTGGAACTCCTGTCTGTATGACTAAGAAGAATGTGATGTCAGCAGATGGAGCATCAAACTGTTCCTGTTATCAGTATGCCAAGAGCCAAAAGGTGCTTTGGGAATCTGCTCCTTCCAGATGTGTAGATATTTGGGTTCAGTATTCACTGACCCATGGGTCCCCTTCTTACCTTTAGTCTCTTATATCTGCAGACATTAAAAACTGTAGAAAAGTAGCAGAGTCACTTTGATGAGCAGCCATGGCACTTACACATAAATCTTTGAGTTGTTTATTATTATTATTATTATTATTATTATTATTATTATTATTATTATTTTAGTTTTCCAAGGCAGGGTTTCTCTTTGTAGTCCTGGCTGTCTTGGAAATTGCTCTGTAGACCAGGTTGGCCTTGAACTCACAGAGATACATCTGCTTCTGCCTCCCAAGTGCTGGGATTAAAGGTACCACCATTTCTTGACTTATAAATCTTTAAGAAACTTCTTTATCTTGATGTCTATAGGGAATATAGCCCAACTTGGGGGCCACAGCTAATTTCTGACCCCATTCAAAGCAAAACAAATAACACACAAAAACAAACCAAAAAAAAATGCATTCATTCCAAACGTGTAAAGGGCAATTTAGGGGAAATGGGCACTAAGGGACCATTGAAGGTGAATCAAAAAATTAGTTTGCTTTAGAACAGAATGTAGAAAATTAGATCTACATTAACTAGATATAATAGTGAAGTAGATTAGATATATAATTTAGGCCTACTGTAATCCCAGAAAGAAGAGTAGAAGGGGAAAAAAAAAGTGAATTGTGGTCAGAAGATTTCCTAGACCCAAGTAAACACATATGGGTTTATATTAATTAAACTGCTCAGCCATTAGCTCAGGCTTACTACTGATGAGTTTTTACACTTAAACTCAGCCCATTTCTGTTTATATGTTGCCATGTGCTCCGTGGCTTTACCTGTGTGCCATTTCCATGGCTTTACCTGTGTGCCATTTCCGTGGCTTTACCTGTGTGCCATTTCCGTGGCTTTACCTGTGTGCCATTACATGTTGCTCCCTGGACGGCAGGCTGGCGTCTCCTCACTCAGCCTTCCTCTTCCCAGAATTCTCCTTGTCTGCTTATTCCCCCTATATTTACTGCCTGGCTACTGGCCAATCAGCCTTTTATTAAACCAGTGTACAAAAGCATTGTTCCACAGCAGTGAGTCAGCAAAAATAGGGCAAAGAGCATGAAGACAGAGCTGTCCCCTATTGGCCACCTGGACAAAAGCTTGTCACATGACCAGGGCTGAGTTGTTTGAGACCATAGCGACTATTATGTCTCCAGACTGTCTTTAGGAAAGGAGAGCAAAGCACATACTTGCTGGCCCCTCATTCAGTTATTGCCATTGTCCCAAGGCCTACCCAGAGAGTGTTACTATCCAAACACTAAGCTGTGAGTAACCACTGGAGCGTCTAAGGCCCCATGGTTTTATTCTGCAGATATTGTGACTGATCCTACATGGTCCATTCCTGGATCAGTATATGGGAAATTAACCCAAGTCACTGCTTGAGCTGTGCCAGCAAGGCTAACGTGTGCATCTGGGATTGTGCAAAAACTGACCTTTCTTGAAGAACAAATCTAGATGGAAAGTTAGATTACCGAGACAAAATCAGTCGCTTCCTTCTTGGTGTTTCTGTAGGTTTTGTACATGCCAGTTTTAGTTCCTAACTCATTGTACCCAAGTTACTTACATGTGTATCTGACTCTCCTCAAAAGATTTTGAAATTTTTAGGCAATGTAACCTTTCTTCTATTTCTTTGGAGTAATTGATCTAGTTTAGACCAGTCAACACTGGGTAAATGTTTTAATTCTCTTTGTTCTCAAAAAATCCTGATTTGGATGAGGAATTATAGGATCATGGTCAATACAGAAGGTATGTTAGTACCTTATTTAGTATCTGGACCATGGTATGTAGTTAATAAGAGGTTTACTAGTTGTTATAAAATAAAATGGTAGAAGAAGTGCTGGGAAATTAAAGAGAAAAGAGATACTGACAGTATTTTCTAAATTAGGAAATAATTACTTTCATAGTTTCATAGAAAGAAAATAACAATTATATAATTAAATATATCTAATATGTAGATTTTAATTTTTGTTTACTGAGAGAATTACAAGAAGGAAATAGTATTAGTTGAAAAGTAAGCAATAACTACAACTTAATCAGTGGTCATTTTGTGCCAGATGCTGAGGTCCTTGCATGGATAATCCCATTTCTAACACGTACCACTAGTGCGTACCCACAAGATGGCTTGTTCTTTTCTAACAAATTTTTGACCTTGTTGGGGGTAGAAATGTGTCCAGTTGCAAATCCCCACAATACCCTACTCTCCCCTAAATCAAGGAGATGCAGGAATAGCCTTTGAGTCCCAGTGGAAGTGTATTAAAATGATTTCTGAAAAAGAGGTGTCTTCTAGATGCAAGTGGATCCTGCTTATATCTTCTTTATCCTTCTTCAATGGGATGTTGGAGCTATATTTGTTAAGAGCAAAACTTTATAACCACAGCTATGAAAATCACACTTGATAGGCATCGGCTACCAAATTCCAGGCTGTGAAAAATAAATCCCTAACTCTCTATGTCACCGTTAATAATGTTTCTGTTGCTAGCCTGATTTGCTCTTTCACAACTTCCATGGAATATTAGGTTCAATCTTATGACTTTTTAACCTGTGCAAACACACAGCAGTTTCATTCGTCAGTTCATCTTGGAAAATTTACTTCATGAATATTTATTGGTCAGCTAGCTACTATGTACCAAGAACTAGTCCATGCCGACAAACTAGTAAATAAATGCCTTTTATTTTCAAGTGCACTTCCAAAATTCTACTGCTTGCTCACAGATTCCTAGAGCTATGCAATTGTAGTTAATCAAACTAAACTAAAAGGATAATCACATAAACAGGAGTCAGACAAAATAGGATGGAAATTCTCTAGATACATTAGTTGAGACTAAATGCATAATTTCACTTTAATTCAATATAGGAGAAATTTGAAATCAGTATCCTGTGCAGAGAAAGTTACAAAGCTGGGAAAGATGAAACTATAAAAATGGGGAAAATACATGAATGCAACTATTCTAACATACTGTAGGTTATGTTTTAATTAAAAATTTAAAACTTTTTTTAAAAGAAGATTAACAATTGCTGTGAGCCAGCAATTCTACAACTGGGCATACATCCAAAGGAAATGAAATGAACTGTTAGAGAGACATTTGCACTCCCATATCCACGGTAACACTGTCCACAATTATATGAAGTGAAAATGGCCTAAGAATCCGTTGACGGATGGGAAAATGTTGAAAAAAATGGTACATATGTACAATGGGATGCTATTCAGCGATTAAAAAAGAATAAAATCATGTCAGTTACAACAACAACAAGACTAGTGGGGCTCACTAGAACCATATTAGTCCTGTTACTTTCCTCTATAGTTTCTCTTTAGCATGTAGACCAGGAACTTTGGACAGTGCCTTCAATCTAAGAGTTCACATCCAAGAACAGCAAGACTTGGCAGGAAGTGAGGCTGAGAAGGCTTTTCTGGCTGTGGTGAGTGTGTCTTCTAAGAACTGTGGTCAGAGACTGTAATGAGGCATTTATACTAGTCTGAAAAACAAAAGTCAAAACCAGACACATTTCTTGATTTTCATTTCTTTTTAGTTGGAAGAACTTCTCCTTTTTTCTTTTTTTAAACAATAGGTCTTCCATGAGAAAATAAAGTATATTTTCTAAACATCTAAATAGGTGAACCTCATGGTTCAAGTAGTCAGGCAATGATTTTGAGAGTTGAAGACCATAATACTTACCTTGAACATTTGGATAAAAATACAGATTTGTGTTGCAAGATATTATGAGGATTTCCCGATAAAGCATGTTATTTTGTCTTCAGATCGCAAATGGCTGAAACACTAATGTGTCAATGAGAACACTGAAGACTTTTTGGCAAATAATATTAAAAGCCATTAAAATGATCACTTCACACCATGACTTTACTTATGATTCAGACCCAACAGCTTGTTCCTTCCAGGAGCTGGCACACTGTAAATGCCCACGGGTAGACAAGACAGTGTTCAAATGTCTCCTGTCCCCAGAAGAACATGCTTATGTAGATGTTATATGGTTTTGCTGAGGTTATTAGCTCATCAAAAAAACTAACAAGGAAATAAATGTGGTTTTTTTTGGAGTTATGGTCTACCTGACACCATTTTTTTACCCCCATAGCAGAACATGTGTTCCATATGAAAAGACCTAGGGAGTTTCTGATTCTGTCCTTGTCAGACAGCCTGACTAGTATAAGGTTGGAGCTTTCATGGGCCAGAGAGATAACCATAACTGCAAATAGAGTTCTTCCTCTACATGTGGTTATATGTGTTATGTATCTTACATCTCTGTGGTTTGTTTGCAAATGTATCTGAAATTGTAACTGTGTCACAAGTTGAATACCTTGGTAATGTATTAGTCAATTTGCAGCCTGTAGCTTTAGTACTTACTCTTTACATACAACAATGACTGTGTGTGTATGACAATGACTGTGTGTGTATGACAATGACTGTGTGTCTGTTTAGCACCCCAAATGGGACATGGGGAGAATGGAACTGAGAGTTAAGAAGAACAAACTTGCAGAAATAGCTTGTCAGTCATACAGAAGCCCAATAAATACTGCTCTGGACAATTCTCTGTGGAAAATCATAACCTCACCAAGGAGTTTGATCTAAAAATCATAATCATAAGAAATATTAGATAGTGTCTATAAAGATTGTTGTTGATACATTTTTGTATTAAATAAGGCAAATATGTAGAGAGGTAAGTATTCAAAGAGAAGAAATGCAAGCAACAAATCACAGAAAGTAAAGGTTATGGTGGTGCTATTTCTGGCTGCTGTGGCCGTAGGCAAACAATTAGCAGACTTTCAGCTCTGCTTTCCAAATACTCAGTGTTTGATCACTGGGGAAGACAGTGCTCTGCTTGGCAAAGCATGCTTTGCTTTTTGAGTCTCAAAAGCACTAGTAACCTTCTGATCCAGCTTTCTGGAAAGAGTTCTCCCATAGTGGACATGAAAAATGCAGTGTTCTATGAAATATGCCCTCAGAGCTACATGATACAGCTAGCCAAATGAAAGCTTTTCCAATACAAGCAGGTCAGGGTCTAATACTAAGTTTAGCAGAGATCTGGCATTGCATAACTTGCTGTACCAACATCCATACAATTTTGCATATTAAGTTTGCATTGTCTGAGAAATTATGTCAACTGCTTGTGCAAATACAAGTACAGGATACAACACTCACAGGGGAGATTTTCTCCAAATTTGAAGTTCACCTGGATACATCAAACACTCCATCTCACTGCACAACAGTGTGTTTTGGTAAGGTCTTTTATATGAGATAAGGAAAGGTCTGACACATCCAATGATGTGAATTTGGAGAAACTACTCCTTTTCACAGAGTGGGAGATGAGAGGAGGAATCTGGAATAATGTGTAAGTGTGCTTGGCACGATATACAGAAACTGAGAAAGTGGAAGAGAAGAAAGGGGGCAGGGAGCAAAGCTGGCTGAAAGAAGCCTCGTAGGGAGTCAGACCCAGTACTGAACCAAGACAAACAATTGTGTAGGGGTTGGTGCCTACAGTCCATGGGCTTTGTAATTATTCTGCCCCTGCTCCTTCTGGTCCTTTATTCCTTATTAGTAAAACATTTATTTCACTTGGACATATCTAGATAAGTGTTGAGAAGATGGCTCTGTAGAAAATATTGTCCCATGTAAAACTTGGCAGGAATGATGGCCACCTGTAATCCTAAAACTCAGGAGGAAGAGATGAAGGATTTCTGGGGCAAGGCAGCTGTAGTTAGTGAGCTCAGAATTCAGCATACAGTCCTACCTCAGTAAATGAAGTAGAGAACTTCAAGGAAGACATCCAGTGTCAGCTTTGGGCCTCCACATCCATACACACACATGTATGTGCACCTGCACACATACACACACATACTCCCACACACATGAACAAGCAAACATACATACTCACAAACAATTAAAAATTAATTGCCTATACTCTTATAGTGTATTGGTTACTTTTTGATTGTGATGAAATACCATGGCCAAAGGCAACTCATGGAGAAGTTTAAATTGGCTTACAATTCCAGAGGGCTAGATATCCATAACAGTAAGGGAAGGAATGGCTGTGGGAGCAGTAAGTTGAGAGATCACATCTCAGCTGTACACAGGAAGCAAAGTCAGTAAACTAGAAGTGAGAAGATGCTATTTACTCTCAAAGCCTCCCCCCACCCCATCTGTGACATGCTTTCTCTTGCAAGGCTTCTATCCTAAATATTCTTTAATCTCCTCAGGCAAAGCCATCCAGTGAGGTCCAAGAATTTAATGATGTGAGCCTATGGGGGACATTTCTTATTCAAATCACTACTCTTGTCATGCATTCTAATTACATATACTTCCATCTATTATGGGCCTACTATTGAAAAATGTCTAGTCTTAGGGTGACAGGGTATTTTACTTTTGGTATTTCTAACGAGAAGGTTGTGCATCTTCAGCCTGTAGTGTCTGAGGCAAAAATAGACAGCATTATACATTGTTTATCCAGGAAAAGTCAAACCACTAGCCATTTCTACATAGGAATGAATGCTTGCTGATGGATAGGCTCTGAGGAAAGGACTTAGGAAATCATCTGTGTCACAGTGAAGAGAAACAGAGACCTGGGAGAATGAAGATGCTGAAGCTCAATGACATAAGTAGTTCAGTTATTTAGATTTTCCAAATTGCTTTGCAAAATTTCAACACTGGGCAAACCTTTCTGTAATAGTACTTTCTTGTTGGGACCACCAGCCCACAAATAACTACATGGAGATTTTAATTATGAAAGCTTAGCCTTAGCTTAGACTTTTTTCTAACTGACTCTTATAACAAATTAATCTGTTTCTATTAATCTACTTTCTATCATGTGGTTTAGTTACCTCTCCTCTGTTCTATATGTCCAACTTGTTTCATGTCTCAATGGTGTCTCCCCTCCTCTCTTCTACCCAGAGTTCTCTCTTCCTGGAAGTCCTGCCTAACCTCTTCCTGTCTAGCTGTTGATCATTCAGCTCTTTATTAAGCCAATCAGAAGGTGTCTTGGCAAAGACACATCTTCACAGTGTAAACAAATATTCCACAACATCCTTCTCAATCAGGCACCAACTTAAGTTTTGCAAATGTGTAGAAAAACTCAGAGAGAAACTTGGCATTTAAATGTTCAGAGTCTCTGGTTAATTTAACTTTTAGAAAAAAAAAAAAAAGCACATAAATTCTGCTGTCTGTTTTCCTGTTTGTTTTATAGAAGGTGAAAATTTATCCCCAAACAAAAAGCAAGGAGGCGGCTCAAATGAATTTTACTATTTAAGAATATGCAGATTATCATATATTGTTTGAAAAATGAGATCAAAGCAAAAATTTTAAGAAGAATTCTTTTTAGTGAAGGAAAACAAGTATCTTGCTATAGTTCTAGATTTTCTGCACTAGACATGAAAAATTAAGATGAAAACAAAAATATATTTAAAGAACATGTTCCCTAGTCCTTAAGACAGTTCTGAGCCTTAAATAGGTGTTTGTCTTCTCCTGTATCTGTGTAATGTATCATGCACTTTATGTATTTCTACTTGAGTCTTTGGAGGTTCTGGTTTATTGCTGTCTATCAGCTGGCAATAATCCCTTTATTTTCTTAGGTTAAATATTTATTGTCTTCAAATGTGTTACATTATATTTTTGGATTCAAATTAGACTCATTAGGTGAGAATATTCCTGAATTTCTTCAAATACAGGCCTTTGTAGATGCTGAGGGATATCTTTGAATTTCTATCAAAATCTCCCCAGCAATTTGACTTGTTCTTTAGTTTTTAATACCAAAAACAGTTTGCCTTTTATTTAGGTGGATGCGTGTGTATCTTTGTGTACATACACCATGCATAAGCAGGTGCCCATGTACCTCTGGAGGCCAGAAGAGGGCATGAGATCCCTTGCAGCTGGAGTTATAGGCAGCTGTGAGCCTCCAGACATGGGTGCTGGGGACTGAACTTGCATCCTCTAAAAGAGCAGTGAACATCATAAGTTCTGAGCTGTCTGTGCTGTCCCCCAATATCATTTTTGTTTGCTGTCTATATTTTCTATATCAGATGTTCCACTATGTATCTGGTTTTCAAGGTTTGAAAAAATTGCTTGGTAAGAATTTTGTTAATTTCTTATTTTCTAGTGACAAATGTGTATGTTTTTAAAAACTTCAAATACCAGTGTTTGGCCATATTTCAATAACATTTCATAGCTCCTTTTCCCCATTCCCTTGTGATAGCACATACCTGAAATCCCCATACTTTTGAGGCACAGGCAGGAGGATAATGAGTTCTCAGCCAGCTTAGACTAAATAGCAAGGCTCTGCTTGAAGACAAAACAGAAGCAAGCACACTGCTTTATTTCCCAAATCTGTTTTCTATTAAAATCAAGATTTCAATTAATACTATCTTTTTTTTTCTTTCTTTTTTTTTAGAATCCCTGGGAAACTTTACTCCAACTTCAATAAAAATTAACAGTTCTTTTTATTTTACAGGTTTTGAAAATCTCATTTGATGTTTCATAGTCTTTAAAAATTTTTTCATGTCTTCCAATCAGAGTGCTAGTTTTCTGGTCTCTTTCCCATAATCCCTTACAGATACATTGTCTTGCATCCATCTGCTAGTCTTTTCTCTATGGGACAAGGTTTAAAAGAAATAATAATACTTTTTTTTTTTAAAGACAAAAATGCTGTGCTGGTTTATGCATACTCCTCTTTCTCTGCAAACAATTGAGAAGCTCCCAAATCCTTACACATGTTCTGCATTTACTGCCATTTGGGGTCAGTAACCTTGAAAGGGAGATGAGTCCTATTTCCCATTTAGGGATGGTGGTGACATTTGACCTACATCTTAATTGTGAAAGAGAAACACGTTCATCACAGAGCGGGGAGGGCAGTATAAAGCAGTAGTTCCATTAGCAGAAGACTTTGTTTGAGATACTTGATAGGTGTGGTGAAGACTACTATACTTTACAGGCTCATAGAGTTCAAGGCAAACACTTTCACAATTTATTTTTATCTGGTAAACGAAAGGACAGAGTGCACATAGTAGTGAAGTGCTGCGTAAGGGTTCAACACATTCACAGATGGGAGGTGGACAGTTTTAGGCTGATAAAATAGTTTTTACCTAGTGAAGAAGCTGCAGAGAGAAGGAAGTCATATGCTCCGTGTGTTTTCTTGGGTAACAGTGACTTGAGGTTGAGCTTAATGATGAACAAAAGCTCATTTTCAGTGCACATTTAACTGAACCTAAAGATTGTATTTGTGGACCTTTTGAACAAAAATAGGACTTGTAAACAGGCCTAAAATCTACTTGAGATAGCCATGGTGTAGGTCTGAAAGGGTCAAGAAGTCATATCAAGAAGACATGTCTCTCTGGTGGCCTTCTACTTAGTGTCACTTGTTACTGTTGATAATTACAAAGTAAACTAAAACATAGTCAAATTTAGTCCCGTGGCTCATATTCCCTCCTAAAGTATTTTCCTTGCATTTAAGGAGTGTTAGACGCCTAAAATATGTGTCTCATGAGGCAAGTGCCTAGTAGGTATTTCTTGACTGACATGAAAGGTTTTAAGAGCACCTCTTTGGGAAATACTCTAAACTCTCAGGAGAGACATAGAAGTACAATGGGAATTCTCAGAGGCCTAGATCAAGATGGTTGCCATCATCCCCTCCCAATCTACATTAGAAGTTGAGTTTTTAGTTCAATGATTGTGGAGTGAGGACAGTGGACACACACACACACACACACACACACACACATATTTAAGTAAGTGAAGGGATGTGTGTAACAATCCAAGAGTCATTTATGGGGACAAGGGGACCTGATGTCTCATGCAAGGGACAAGAGATCATTAAACTGTGGAGTCCTCAAACACTATAATATTTTTGCTAAAACAGAAGGTGAAAAAAATTATTGAGAAAATGTTGGGAAACCTTAACTTCTAGAACATTGTTATTGTAACCATGATGGCCATGTCCCATGTAGAAGGAAACAATGAGCTTGAAGTGTATATCATAACATTTTGGAGAATGGATCTGAGCCTTTTCTCTGTTTCTAAGTATAGAGTCTGCCAGAGTATTACATTGTGTCAGAGTTGGAGAGAAAGAAATCTTTTTCCAGCTTTTGTTGGCCCCAAAAGAATATAAACACATAACCTCACAGATCCTGGGGCTTCGATGATGGAGAATACAGAGTGCCAGTAACTATGAGACCATTGAGCCCATCACCAGGATACTATACCTAGAGAATGAACTGAAGCAAATGTTGATTGGCTTTGGCAAAGACAGTGGAGGCAGCTCATGGTCTCCTGGAGTGAGGGATAGTTTCTTAGCAACAGAGGAGGCTTTGGAGGGAATTATTCCCTAACACAGAAGGGTTAGCATCCATCGTGGTTTCCTGAGGCAAACATAGTGAGGTCAAGCCTAGAGTAAGTCAGAGACACCATGAGTGACATGCTACAACCTCCTAACCATAGTATCTTCCTCTGATGATGAACAGGAAGCTGCCTAGGAAGAGTGTCCACACCAGATCAAGCACCTCCCACACCCACCAGAACCAGCCACTAAATCCACAGCCAAGGCTGAGCCTGTCGGGGTGGACAAGAGCCAGGTGAGATGGGGAGGGCAAGGGGAAAGATCAGTGTGTAATTGAGTTGGAAATTCATTTTATTTTATAGGATGAAAACGATCAAGTTTTCAAAAGCAACTGAGAATATATTAAGCCAAAAACGACTGGGAAGCTAAGACCAAGATTTCATTTTCCAAAAGAATTGTCAATATAGCATAAATGGAATGAGCTGTAATGAAAACATTCCATAAGCAGTCTGGCAGGGTGTCAGGTCGAATTGGAAAAGGCGCTTCAGTTGCTTACACCACAGCTTAGGAAGGGCGTGAAGTGGGTACTTGCTTCATCTCCACAATAGGTCATAGCTGTGTCAATTTGCTTAAAAAATAAAGCATTAGTCAAAATCTACACTTGAGTATAGCGTAAGTGGCTCAAAAATGGCTTTGGAATGAATTCTTGGGATGACTTTCCGTTGGTAGACAGATCGCTTTTATCTACAGAAGCCTCGGTGTCTTCATCCGATAATGTGGATATAGTTATAATATCGATTGAGAATAATTTGTTTTAAAAAACAATGTAATCTTTAGTAAATACTCCACAAATATCATCAGTGTTGATATAGATGGAACATTCTTTTCCTTTCTATGGGTTTTAGATGATAGTTTTGGTCATGGGTAAAATCAGTTCACACTTACTTCTCTGGTTTCCTCCAGTGAGAGGTGCCAAGACCAAGGTGGCTTATGTTGTGCATAACACCATGTAACAGTACTGATGGTCAGTGTCTTGCTGAGATACTTATAAAGATATACATTAGCAGTTTTGCTGGCAGACTGACATTTTTAAGGGTAGATCGTTATTTACATCGTTTGTTTACAATTTTAAACGAAGATGAGAAAGAGCAGAGAACTCTCGGAGTGCCAACGTAGGTCTTGCCGGAATAGCTTTCCTGACTTTCTCTTGTTTGGTGTGTATTCCATTTCATGTTAGTTTGTTTTGATGTTGATTCTATTTTTGTGTGTGGTGGGGGAGGATGCAGGAGGAGCTGGAGGGGGTTTTTGTCTCTATCCCATTCCACTTCAGTTTTTCAAAGAGGGTCTGTGGTGGTTTGAATGAAAAGGCTCCATTAGACTCATATATTTGAATGTTTGTTCCCTCATTGGTGGTGCTGCTTGGAAAGAATCAGGAGGTGTGGCTTTGTTGGAGGAATTATGTCCACGGCGGGTGGGGTGGGGGGTGGGGTGGGGGGCATTCTTTGAGCTTTTAAAGTTACAGGCCATGCCCATTGTACTCTGGCTCCTGCTTGCTGTTTGCCTTGTGATTTCTCAACTGCTGCTCCAGATGCCTGCCGTCTAGCTACCTCTGCTCTTGCATCATGGACTCTAACCCTCTGGAACCATAATCTCCAAACAAATTCTCCTTCTCTAAGTTACCTTGGTCATGACGTCTTAATCACAGCAATGAAAAGTAACAAACACAGGACCATTCACTGGATCTGGAGTTTTGCCAAGGATGACTGGCCAACAAGTTTCTCTGATCTTCCTTCTTAGCTCCCCAGTGCTGGGTTCTAGGCACACACGAGAATGACCATTTTTTATGTGGTCCTGGGGATTTGAACTCAGACCCTTTTGCTTGTAGAACAAGCACTTTTAACCCCAAGCTATCTCCCTAGCCTCAAAGTCTATTTTAATTTAGTTCTGTATACATGGAATTCTGCCAAGATTGGGAAGACTGAAATTTATTTAAGCTCTAAATATTTCTTCCTAAAGCTCTGGTTTTCCCCCAAGTAAGTATTTCAGTGATTTTTTTTTTCCTCCTCTTCCTACTGGTCTAGCAGCCCAGGACCCAGGAGTTCTCGACTGTCCTCCAGCCAGACTATTGACACTGTGCAGAAAAATGTTTCTTCAATTCTCAAAATGTAGGAAAAATAACATAATATGGAATGGTTTGGAAAGGTTTTCAGAGGTATGAAGAGTTCATGTGCCTGTCATATCCTCTCGTGTAGGAAGTAACTCTCTTGCTCCAGGTCAACTTCTTCTTCATCTCCTAAAGTCAACTCGATACAGTGTAAATATTGATATTCTCCATTTTACATCAACACTAAGTCTAAGGTCTAATTAGAGTGTAAAGTCTTACTGGGTGTATCACAGTAGTGCTGTGCACAATAGTGAGAGTTTAGGAATATGCTTTCCTAAAATCTCTTCCTCGACATGATAGTCTCAAGACTTATGCTAATAGAAAAGTTTGTTTTCTGAATGTCTGATGCTGTCATCTCCAGTGTTATCTCATCAATGTCAGTCATCATCATCAACAACACGCGCACACACACACACACACACACACACACACACACACACTTATGCATATGCATGCACAAGCATTATTTTGAAGAAAACTTAGCTTAGTAAATATGCACAGGTACCATATATAAAACAAAAATATCATTGAAAATGAAATAAAAATTAATTTGTCTACAAAGAGTTAGAAGTAGGAAAAGACAAAAGAGTGTGTATTTTACTAAAAGCATGAAACAAAGTGTTGAAGTGGGTGTTGAGTTGAAGTACACCCCAGGAGCCAATCTATTCCATTAATTGCTTTTAATTCTTTTTGTGCCATATAAGTGGATTATGTCATCTCTCAGGATCCCCATTATGCTCATTTATGCTTGGAAGTCCCTTCATTTCAATTTCAAACAAAAATTGTATTTTACTATAACTCCAAAATGCTAACATTTCATTTCCAATCAGTTCCATTCATGTTTCATTATGGCAGGTTGATTACACAAAATTGATATACTGAGATGATGTTGGTCATCTTTACATGCAATGATCCTTAACAAGCTTGTATCTGGAATGCCCATTCCCATCTAAAACAGTCAGCTCCAATGGCTGAGAAAACTCAGTCATCTACCTTTGAAGATCAGAACAGGACCAGCAAGAAGGCTCAGTGGGCAAAAGTTCTTTCTGTGCATCCCAGATGATGTGTGTTTGATCCTCAGAACCCACAATAAATTGAGTGGCTTTCAACCATAATCCCAGTACTCCTATAGCAGGATGGGAGGCTGAGACAGGAGAATCACCAGGAAGTTAACAGGCTAGCCTAGAGTAAGCACAGAGTAAGAAACAAGAAAGACCTGCCTCAACAAGGTGCCACGGGAAAACCAACTCCACAAACTAGTCCTCTGGCTCCCATACACAAATTTCAGCATGTGTGTGCCCTTTCATACCTATAAACACACACACACACACACACACACACACACACACACACACAGTAACAATAATAATAGTAATGGTGGTGATGTTAATAATTTTAAACACTAAGGAAAAACAATCAGAACACATCTGACTCCTGAGGCTAACTTCCATGAGCCATCCCTGTGAGTTAGGTGCTAAAATCACCACACAGTAGACATGTGTTTGACTTCCCTGGCACCTATTTTTACTTTCTGCATAAACAGGCTCCAAATTGTGATTGTAGAGTCATCCAATCTTCACTATCTATGTGCCTGCTTAAATGGGGCTCTTTTTCCAGCACTGTAAAATAAAACAGGTACTAGGCCAGATGCACTGAAACTTCATGCTTCAACATACAATGTGGCTGTGCATGGGCAGGGCTTTGAAGAGCTTTCAAGTGACCTTTTACCTACCATGTTGAATACTGAAGAGGCTAGAAGAGGTTGGCCAATGCAAGGAGAAGGTTCAAAGAAGAACCAGGGAGAGAAGAGACATTGGAAATGGACTGAGATCCTGGGTGTTGACAGTGGGCTCTAGATCAGGTTAAACTTTAAATTAATCACCAGCATTAATCATTTAAGCCTATACATCTTTTCAGTTTCTTGACCTTGACTGGATGGTGTTTTCTATACTTACAATAGAAAGAATATTAATCAATGTGCCTAATTTTATAAATCAAAAAATAGAGAGACAGAGAGTTTTGGGCTTCCCCAGGGACATTTAAGAAGTGGAAGATATGGATTTTGTTTGCGTCTCTCTCACTCAGAATACCATGTGCTTTCGTTTTGATGGCTGTGACAGTCAATGTTAATTGCCAACTTGACTTGAGTACTGTGTCTGATTACTTGATGTCACTAGCCAAGATATTGCTATGAAAGTATTCGTGGATATAATTAACATATACATTTTCAATCAATTGACGTCAGATAAAATAAATTATCTCTGTATCATGTGTGATCCTCACCTCATTGGTTAAAGATTTTCTTAAAAGCAAAGAGTAGGGTTGTCCCAGAAAAGACAGAATATTGTTGAAGACCTTGACACAGAAATCTTGGTGAAGTTTCCAGTAGCGTGCCCTTCACTTTCTAGACTTCTCAGCCTGAGTCAGTGAACCAATTCCATCAAGTTTCCATTTCCCTAAACAAAATTATTTACTTCTCAGTCCGTCTTCATGTCCATAGCATCCACCCTTCAACTTGTACATAATAGGCATAGTGTATACATTACACATTAATATGCATATTTGATTTGACATAAACAAAATCTCAGTCTTTTTCATTCTTTCTCTCATTATGTATATAGTCAATACTGCTATCTGAAGGAGACAGACACCTGGAGATCATAAAGAACATGGGAAAGGCCCAAATGGAACCTATTTTTTTTCCTCCCTCAATAGGTCATTTCCTAGAAAGCAGAAGAAATGCAAAGTTCAAGATGAACCCCAGAAAGGTACCTTTTCTGTCAAAAGCTTCGTGGGAAGTTTAGTTTGCTTCCTTTTATTCACATGAAAAGAGTCAATGAATACTTAAAAAGAGTTCATGTCAAAATGTGAGTTTTAAATGCAAACCGACTTTGATAACAAGACAATGAAACAGTATTTGGTTGGAAAGGCGTGAGACATTTTTTCTATTCCCGTGGCATCTGATTATGAGTCAGTGCAGGGGTCACGTCTGGAAAGAGGACTGGCCTGCTCAAATTTGACTCACACTTGCCATCTCCTGTCATTCTTTCTTGAATTCACAGAATCCACTCAAAGGATGGAGCATTGTTCAGTGCTGTGTGGAGAATAGCTGAATGATCAGTTTGGATTCCCACTGCAGCCATGCTGACATTTGCTAAAATGCCCAAACCCGATGGGATAAATACTTCACAGTTGGCTGAACTCTGAGGGAAGGAGTTTGACAGGCTGATAAGGGGGAAGGCTGGTGCACTCCTCAGCTTTCAAAGGCTGTAAGCACTTGTCAACTCTATCTTCTTTCCCAAATAAACCTGAAATTCCCACCCCCACCCCCCAGCAGAGCCTCGTTTTCAGCCACAGCCCTACTTAACTTCCGAGGCAGTGATATTACGGGCATGGAGAGATAAGTCAGATGATCTGTGGCTAGAACTATAAAAGATGTTTCTGAGAGACAATGGGGGAATGGAGGCTTGGTGGGTTAGAGAATTCTTTTACTTTCAGTGAGCTATAAAATCTGAAGTGGAGGCACAATGGCTTAATGAGTTTTCATCTCTGTCCTGTCACAAATCCACAATTTGGCCATTGTGAAAGCAATGATATGTTTCGTTAATTTCATATGTTCATTTAATAGAGTATTTGGAAGGAAGGCATTTTTGCTTTAGAAATGAGAGCAAGGGAAAGCTGATAAAAAGCTTCAAGTTGGTGTTCAGCACTTCCTGGAATATGTTAATAACATTCAAGCGCCTTTTCAAACATGAAGACAAATCTCAAAGCCATGTTTTATCTTTCCAGTCACAATCTTACTAATAGAAGAGGAGAAATCTTCACTTCTCACTCTCCTCACAATCTGTGCTCTCCAACACACACACACACACACACACACACACACACACACACACACACTGTATTTTCAATGTTCCTTTTAAAAGTTCTTTTGGTACTATTTTACATGTATGGGTATTTTGTTTGCATGTATGTCTGTGAGCTATGACATGCAGGGCCCACAATTCAGAAGAGGATATTGAATCCCCTGGAACTGGAATGATGGACAATTGTAAGCTGCTGGGAATCAAGCCTTGAGCCTCTGGAAGAACAGCAAGTGCTCTTAACCACTGAGCCATCTCTCCAGCTCTGAAGCTATATATATATATATATATATATATATATATATTATTAGTACAGTTGCATGTGGAAACTGACATTCTGTGACCCCCATCATGGCATGTTCCTTAGGCTGCAATGTCCTCTGTACTATTCCTAAATCCCCTGTAAGGATGGGTGGCTCTTCAAAACCAAGCCAGAGAATTCCTGGGCTCTCACCTGCCCTTACAACCACCTTCATTTTGGATTGTCTTAGGTTAGTAGAAGCTGATCTCACACAAAGGCGTAAGTACAAGTCATGCATTTGATCATGTGCAGGATCCAGGGAGCATGGGATGGCAGCACTTTTAGCGCTCACTGCTTGTTAATCAACCAAAGCTTCCAGAGATAGGCTGCAATGGTAAGACAGCATGCAAGGGACAAGGGAGAGCTGAAATACTATGGCTATTGCAAATATGGATGCCAGTGGTGTCATAGCATACTTGTCCTCTCAGATAAACCTTCAACCAAATTTTTACCGTAGGAATTAAGTGGCACTGTCTGCCATCCACACATCAGATTGGTCAGACCCCTTGTGGAGTGCGCCCGTCTGTCATATTTCTGCTTTGCAGGCTGAGACTTGATGAGGATAGTCTTACCTGGCTCTGTAGAAAACATCCTGGGCTACTTCTACAATTTTGTCACAGAGGAATCTACAAATCCTGTTTGAAATTTGATGGGAATAGATGTGTTTTCTGAAAAGAAAAAAAAAGTCTTACTTTCCTTAATGAGGTTCCTATCCCTGTGGTGTCAATAAATAATGAATGGATTAATGAATGAATGAATGAATGAATGAGGTGAGGACTGTTGAGAGGAGTGGTCACAAGGGAACTTTATACTGCAGAGAAAGTTTGCAAGCCAGATGTGGCAGGATATACCTGTAATCCCAGAACTTGAGAAGCTGAGTCAGGAAGATCTCAAGTTGGGCTGCAGAGGGAGACCAGGTCTTAAAAAAGGAGAGGAAAAAAAAAAGGAGGGAGGAGGAGAGGGAGGGAGAGAGAGGTTCATACATAAGCAAACAACAGTTGTAAGATAACTCTCAAGGGCCACTGCAGTTTCCTGGAGTGAGGAGGTTGGGCTTAGTCTGTTAACTGTTGTTTTGGGGACTCCCTCACACAAGTCAGGAAGAAGGGATGTTTTAACAGACCAGTCCCAGCCAACTTTTTTTTTTGTGTGTGTGCCATAGATAAGGCTGGGGACTTAGGCATCTTGTAGCAGCATTTACGGTTGGTGGGGACTGTTCTGTGACACCTATTCTCTGCTGAGATCTCCATTTATTCACTCCCATTAAATGACTAGCCCAGAGGCAATGCTGGCCATGGGATTACATTTCCCATTTGCCTCATCACCAAGGAGTGAGGTTGTTCACATGGGGGAGACCAAAGCAAGAAGAGCTGAGAGGTCTGGGAACATTCACAACTGTCAAAACAAACAGCTAAACAAAAGAACTTCATGTGTTAGCTCGGTTCTCCAGGTCTTACTCATAGTTCTGAATGGACTGTGTGTGACATTCTAGGCCCCTCGTGCTTATGGGCATGAAGCAGAAGCAGTTATCCCATGTCAAAGAACTGCATTTTCAGGTATGATTTTCTTGCTCAGAGAACGATGAGACTTTTCTTACTCTAGAGACACAATGGCCCTACTGGACCGCTGTGGGACTCTGCCATGTAGACCAGTAGGCTATCCTAGACTTCCAGTAACCCAAATTCCTCGTAGATATAGAAACAACTACTTAAGTGGGGACTGGTAGTCCAGCGCATGTGTACATGTGTGTACCTTATGTGTAAGCTCACGCAGACATATGTACATGAATGAAAGAGTATGTAACGGTTTCCTAGGATGCCAGAAATGGGGGAACAGTTGTTGGCCTCAGATATGAAAAGATTGTAAATTGGTTTGAAGTTTCCTCTGGTACAAGAGTAAGGAATGCTTAAGTTTCTCACTTACATTTAACTTACTTTTAGGTTTCTTTGCCTTCATTCCTCAGGTTTCTGGAGCTTGGCCTGAAGCTGACCTTTAGATAGACGTGAAGACAAACAGAGACCTGAAACTCTATCTGTATGTTCTTTTGTCTTGGGGACTGTAAATCGGGGCATTAGGTGAATAACACAGCTTGGCTTTGTGTCATGAAAAGTAATGTGGGCTGCGGTAAGGGCAGGATTTATGAAGCTGTCTGGCCAGGCTCGGGCAGGATGCCAGTTTACACCTGCTCTGCAGACAGCAGAATGTCGCACTGCTGAAGTAGCTACATTCCTTTCACTGGAGAGAGGCACTTCTGGAGCCCTCACACCCACAAACAGGTAGAGGTGGAAGTGGCAGCAGCGTGTGTGTGTGTGTGTGTGTGTGTGTGTGTGTGTGTGTGTGTGTGTCTCACTGCACAGGAAAGCAGCCAGTCTTTAGGAAACAAATTCAGTACCAACTTCTACTAATCCTGAGCAAAACTCACTTTGAAAAGAAAAAGTGAGCCTGGGAACCATGAGATAGCTCAGTGTGTAATGGCACCTGCCTCTAGTCATGATGACCTGAGTTTAATCCCTTGGACCCACATGGTGGCATGAAAGAACTAATTCCTGCAAGTTGCCCTCTGACCTCCACCCATGCGCCACGGTCTATAGTCCCCCCACACACAAATGAATAAATAAAAAGGGATACATTTTTAAGTGTATCTGTATTCATAAAACATTGCAACTAAGTTTTTTCTTCCTCATGGATTATTTTGCAAAGTTTTTGAACTTTTTTTTCTTTTTCTTTTTTTTTATAGAAAGGATGAACTATGTCATAACAAGGTAGCTTATAATTTGTTATTCTCAGATCCCTGTGAATCTGAAAGGAGGTGGGTTGGGACAACTGGTAGTGGTGTCTAAGGTGAATCAGAATAGATGATAGCTCTAATTGTGGACAATTTACAGAAGCCTACAATGAACCTCCTAAATGACTGTTGTGTTACAAGGCTGCTTTCCTAAGGAATGACAGAAAGGATACTGTCTTTTTGATCATGCTGGACAACCTCCATGAAGCAGATGGCCCAGCTGTCACCATGCCAGAGCACAACACACAGTGTCCACAATAAAATCATTCTGCCTCCTTTATTCACAGTCCTGTCTCAGTGTGAGTAAAAGGGGCAGAAGCCCAGAAAACCTCTCTTTCCTCCAGAATAGCTCTTTGATCACGCACAGAGCCTCGTCAGCAGCGGCTCAGCATCTGACCAATTAGGACTGAAGACAAGACAGACTGCAGGTGGAGAACAGCCTTCTGGAGCAAGTCCGTGTTGGTTTTCAGCTTTCTTGCTATTTTCCTATTCTGGTTATACTACAGTATGCACCCCCCCCTTCCTGTAGATGATACTACAACAGGTTACCAAAACCTTGACATCTAAAAACCATAGGATTTTTTTTTTTGATAGGACCAGAGGCCAGAATTCCAAAATCAAGGTGTCAACAAGGTTTTCCTTCCTCTAAAAGCTATGAGGGCAAAACTTTCCTTACCTCTGACAATTTATAGTGCCCCCAAACATACTTTGAATAGTAGCAACATAACTTTCTTCCCATGGTCTTTTTTTTTTTCTCTAGATCTTAATATTATCTTCTCTTTTATAAGGATGTGAGTCATTGGACTTGAAGCCTACCCTAAAATCTAAGATGCTCTCATCTTGTAATTATTGACTGAGTTATATCTTCAAAGACCTTCCAAATAAAAACTGGGTGGTGATAAGTTCTGAGGAGATACTAGTCAGCCCCCAGCAGTTGGGAAGCTATGACAACCATATTCCTAAAAGGCAGCCATTTACTCACATCTGGATGATGGTTGACATATGCTTCATCCTTCTATTTTCTCTCTTCAGCACTATGGTGCTCTGTGACTTCCTTCCCCTCAGCAAATAAACCTACTAAACTGTGGTGGTATTGTGTTTCCCAAAATATTGTGCACTCTAATAAACTTATCTGGAGTCAGAGGACAGAACAGCCACTAGATAGACATAGAGGCTAGAATGGTGGCACACACATCTTTAATTCTATCACTTGGGAGGCAGAAATCCATCTGCATCTCTGTAAGTTTAAAGCCACACTGGAAACACTTAAGCATGGTGACACATGCCTTTAATCCCAGGAAGTGATGTCAGAAAGCAGAAAGGTATATAAGACATGAAAACCAGGAACTAGAAGCATTTGGTTGGTTAAGCTTTTAGGCTTCTAGCAGCAGATCAGCTGAGATCCATTCTGGATAAGGACTCAGAGGCTTCTAGTCTGAGGAAACAGGATCAGCTGAGGAACTGGCAAGGTGAGGAAGCTGTGGCTTGTTCTGCTTCTCTAATCTTCCAGCGTTCATCCCAATAACTGGCCTCATGTTTGATTTTATTAATAAGACCTTCTAACAATTCATGCTACATTAAACCTTGGAGCATGGTCTTGTGGATGATTTCCAATCTCCCTATTTAATGCATCTTCCTATGTTTCTGGATTTGCACACACATACGAATTTATAGATCGAGATACCATGTGCAAAAACATCAAGATTCCTACCAAAAGATATGGTTCCAGAGACTATCCACAAAAAATAGAACTCATACCCAGTCATATCAGAGGCTTACCTCAAAGTGAGTTGGAAATAGAGAGAAGACATTTGAGTCAGAATTTTAAATCTCTAGCCATATTAATAACCAAAATATCTTCTTGCCTAAAAGAACCAGACCCAACTAAAGAAGACTTTAAAAAAAAAATAAAAGATTGAATCATTGGCTACAGTAATAAAGAAGCCCAAGTTTAGGTCCAATAATGACTGGATGATACTTCTTAAAAGCGCTACCAGACATACGAGTTCCTGGGGCTGGAGACATGGCTCAGTACACCAAGAACTTGCTGTTCGTGCAGAGGACTGAAGCCCAGGAAGCTCACAACTGCCTATAACTTCAGCACTTGGGCACCCAAAGCTTTCTGCTGGCCACTGAAGGAACCCACACTCATGTGCACATCTCTCTCTCTCTCTCTCTCTCTCTCTCTCTCTCGCTCTCTCTCTCTCTCTCTCTCTCTCTCTCACACACACACACACACACACACACACACACACACACACACACCACATAATTAAAAATAAAATAAAATCTTCAAAAGAAATATGCCGTCCATTCTCTCGTCTTGAGCCTCTCTTGTTGTGACTTATCTCTCTGGGAATGGCCATGGGCTATTCCAGACTAGTACCCTTCCCTCTCAGTTGAGGCCCACAGCAAGCATGTGTCTCTCTCCCAGCAGTTCCAGTGAGTATGTATGCTAGTACCAAACTCTTGTAGTTCTGACAAGGTATACAATTCTTTCAAAGCATGGGCCTTCATCATCTACCCAACTTCCAGCCATGAAGTGGGTAGGATCAGCAACATCAACCATTATGTAGACTGAGGGTAAAAGAGAGGTTTGCCTTGCTGGAAATCCTTGGTGACGTTAAATGGAAAGGAAAAATAAATGTGCCCAAACATGTAACAAATACTCATTCCACTTTATGGATACAAGCAGAAGCCTTTCTAGGCAGCTGATAGAGCTATGTCCTTTTGCCAAGACTTTACAGAAATACAAAATGTCTGCTTTGGGTCCACATACACTATAATCATGTCTTTCATTACTCATGCCACATTATCCTTTTTTTTTATGCAACTGGACTGTCAGCTAAGGATGCCATAGCAAGTTACCACAGGCTGGTAGCTTAAACAACATTGGCAACCAGAGGTCAGGGATCGAAGTGCTGGCCAGTCTTGTTTCTGGTGTGTTTCTTCCTCCTTCTTCTAAGGGGTGACCTTGACACTGGGTTCCAGTGTGGCATTTGCTCTGAGATCACAAAAAGATAGAGAGGTGGAGAAGTGGAGAAGGAGAAATGGACAGGGACAGAGAAAGATGAGATCAGCTTCTCTTTTTAGTCTTCTAAGGACACCAACCACACTGGATGGGGCCTCACCATTCTGACCCCATTTAATGCCGATTCCCTGCTTAAAGTTTCAGTCTATACCTCAGTCCCATTGGTTAATGAGACTTCCACATATGAATTTTCTCACTACATGATTCTGTTCAAAACAAAGGCACCACGGTTCCCTCTCCCCTTTTCTTCCCATGTTGCATATTTTCCACAGACAGGGAGCAGTGCGGTCTGACACTGATTAACTCTGGCATGTGGTGCCGCTTCAGATATTTTTCAAGCACAAGATCTGAAATGTTTTCCAGTTTCCAATCCATGAGCTCTCAGAGGTCATATCCTGATCCCAAACACAGCCAGAATCCTATTAGTCTCCCCTATCAATTAACCCTACAATTTTATCCATTTAATTGCCAGGTGTTTTTTCCTTAGGTCAGCAGGCCAGCATCTAGACTGCTGCCCTCAAAGAATATTTCCAGCCACGAATGACATGCACACACATACACTCACGCAAGTATTTTACGGTACTCTGCATAATTATATCCTTAAGCACATACTGATGTTGGAGCTAAGCACGATTTATGGATACAGTCTCTATCACAGTGCTTTGTTATTGGAATTCCTTTCTCCCATAAGCCAACATCAATATAGAAAAGATCAACTCAACACATGTGATTCCTATTAAGTGAAACACGAAATATGACCCTTAAAAAGCAAATTGGTTACTAATTCCCAGAGCTGAGTTTGTTCAAATCTCATTTAAACTAAGTTACTTGTTCAAAGGAAACATTTAGAAATCAAACTGTAAGGTGAAAAAATATATATAACTTGGGCTGTTGTGTGCCTAACAAAATCCTTTCCGACTCTCAGCATCCAGTGTCAACTTCTTCCATAATTTGTGAAGTCACCATTAGTTGAATTCCACATGCACCAGCATGCCAGTACTGCAAACTGCTGGACCCGCTGTTCTGCCAATTTGACTTTCAAATAATCATACTGCAGAATTAATTTGCTGAGTATCAAAGTATCTCATTGTTCCTATGATACCATTAGAAAAGAATTTTCCAGGGAGAATGAATAGCGTGAATGTCACAGTCACATCTAAAAGGTCTCCATTTAGCAAAAAAAGGAATTGTTGATTTACCAGTTTCTTCTGCCGACCTTAGCTTTTGGTGGTGCTGGTAGAACTTGATGTGTCATTCTTGGCATCATTTTCTCACAGGAACCTTGACAGCATCAACACCTCTATCACTGTAATGATGAAAACTTGGGTAAAGTGTACCTTTCTATTTGTTCTTGAAAGTTAGTCTCACGGGCATCCTTTAGAGAGAAGACAAAAAGAAAACACGCTTGGTGGGGCGCAAAATGAAGCCCTTCAAGATTTTGTTTGTACACCTCCGTGAAATGCACGTTGAGATGGTATCTAAGCAAAGCACAATTAAAAGTTGAGATGAATCAATCGAGTTTTTAAACAAACTTGGAAGTATATTTTTGCGTAACACTACAGAAAACAATATGAATTTAGAAAAACTACCATTTAGAAGAATTACCAGCTCTGGAATTGGACTCCTATGTTATGTGCAAGCAGTAGACAACCAGTGCTGAGAAGTAATTATTGCATCCTTGCTTCATGGGGACATTCCCTCATTTGTCACTACCTCCCCCGACTCCCCAAACCCAAAATGAAGAAGATAGCGTTTTGAATGTAATACTTGACAGCTTCTATTATGGTTTCTGTCACCTTTTCATATATTTCCTAACTGTGCATACTCCAGAAAAGGGCAAAGAATTAATCAGGTTGCCAAAGAGTTGGGTTACACAGCACGCAGAAAGCACTTCAGCTACGTTATTTGCTCAATTTCTGTGGGGAGTTGTGTGATAGCAGCCTTGAATTTAATATGCCTGGCCCTCTTCCACCTGGACTCAGTTCAAACTCATTGCCTGCAGCTCCCTATATCCAGAGTGGGAAATCAGTCATTATATTGAGAACGGATGGCAAATGATTCTGATCCACATTTTTCAGCTGGTATGTTTTTTAACCTGGAGCCATACCAAATTGGAAAATTCTGCAATTTTGCAAGGCAAGCTGGGCATTAGAACTGTACTGCAGTCTAGATCCATTTCTGGTTTGAAGAAGTTGACAAGATGATTTTTCTTAGAATTTTCTTGGCTACTGTGCCTCTGACAGACATCTCCAAGTCGACCACATCATCACTTCCCTTTGGATGCTTTTTCTGTTTCCCAGGATGTGGGAAGATGATATCAGTTCAGTTGAACTGTCAGGATCTATGTAAATATTGACCTGAATTCTTGCTATGGACATATGTAAATGGAAAGACTATATTTAGTAAAGATGAAAGAAAATCTCTTGGAGATTTTTTCTTTTCTTCTAAGGGATGCAATGAAAAATGGGCAAATGAAAAGCAACTGCTAGTAGGAAAATATGCCAGCTAGCTTGACTATGTAAGAGCACTGTCAATCAGGACAGCGGCAGGAGATTTACAACAAGTTCCAAATGAGAACGCACTTTCTGTGTGTGACATCGACTACTAATATCCAGTACTGGTGAGGATCCAGGCTTGAGCTCTTTGCCGATAGGACAAAGAATGTCAACAACTTTAAAAAAGGAATCTATGGGTAGAAATTAAAATGAACAGGGCTCAAAATTCAATTATGACACAGTTTAAAAGGCACATGGGTGTGTAAAATTAAGTTTGTAAACATCCTTATCATTTGAACTGTAAAAGTCCATCGGTAGAAAAATGCTTGCTATTTATGGTAAATTGAGTGCCTAGTATGTAGAGAATGTAGAATGGGCTCTATTTGTCTAGTATTAATATGGTATAGCCTCCTATAGCATTTACTTAGAAAAGCTAACATAATAATTAATAGTAATAAGCAAATGTAAGGATTATGTGCAATGTAACCTCTTTTAAAAATAAATTCTAGACATGGATATGTGTTCTTTGTGTGTTGACCATGTGCTTTATAAAGAAATATATGGGCAGGTGTAAACATCAGGGGCAGGATAAGAGGGACATGGGGTGAATAGCATTGATATTTGCATCTACAACTCTGTACTTGAACTTCTTAAGATGGGAATGCATCAACTTTGTAATGAAAAGTATAATAAAACTAGAAAGAGGTAAAAGACTATTGAGCTTTGGATCTGTAGTTTATGGCTGTCAGTCATTTACAGTCATTCAAATTACTTACAGAAAGTGTACAGGCATATATGTGTTTGGATATATAGATATTTTATATAAAGATATTCATATAATATCTAACATTGTCCACCAATGCCAAGTGATTCATTTCAAACTCATTTTATTTTCACGTTGTACTTTGAAATTATCTTCCTAACTAATGTAATCTCAAAGATGGCAAGGAGATCCAGCTGGGATCTCCTGCTCCCCTAAGCTTTCTTTCCCTCAAATCTTGCCCTTCATTATTCCCACTGTCGTCTAGGTTGTTCATGTAGATCTCATCCATTTCTCTGTCACTGGGTGATCCCTGGGTCTTTCCTAGGGTCCTGTTTTCTAGGTAGCCTGCCTGGAGTTGTGTAGCAGTCTAGTCATCTTTGTACAGAAAGGGAGAATGAGGAATAACAGACCATGATAAATGATGACCACATGAGAACAGGAATAGGTAGAGTGCTGGAGAGATCCCCAGAAATCCACAATGATATATCCTCTATAGACTGCTGGCAATGGTCGAGAGAAAGCCTGATCTGACCTAGTCTGGTGATCAGATGACTAAACACCCTAACAGTCGTCTTGGAACTCTCATCCAATAACTGATGGAAGTGGATGCAGAGATCCTCAGCCAGGCCCCAGGTGGAGCTCCAGGTGTCCAACTGGCGAGAAAAAGGAGGGTCTGTAAGAGTGTGAATTGTTGAATCCAAGATTGCAAAAAGCACAGGGACAAATAGCCAATGAATTTATGAATTATGAACCAATGGCTGTGGAGCCCCCAGCTGGATCAGGCCCTCTGGATAAGTGAGACAATTGAATAGCTTGATCTGTTTGGGAGGCACCCAGGCTGTGGGACCAGGACCTGTCCTTAGTGCATGAGCTGGCTGTTTGGAACCTTGGGCTTACACAAGGACACATGCTCAGCCTGGAAGGAGGGGACTGGACCTGCCTGTACTGAATCCACCAGGTTGAATTGAATCCCCAGGGTGTCTTAGTCCTGGAGGACATGGGAATGGAGGGGAGGGGCTGGGGGTAAGGTGGGGGTGAGGGCAGGAGGGGGGGAGGACAGGGGAACCCATGGCTGATGTGTAAAATTAAAACACATAATAATAAAAAAAAGAAAGAAAAAAATAAAATAAAATCTAATGACCATGAAAAAAAAAAAAAGATGGCAAGGAGAAAGATCACTGACCCAAATCATCATGGCCAAATTAATTAAGGCAAGCAATTAATTAAAACAAGCTTTTAAAAATTCTTGTGCATGGGCTGTGTCCCCTTAAGGCAGGGTTCCAGAAGTCAGCATTGGATGTGAGGAAGACAAGGTTTTTATAGCTCAGGGGTAGGGGGTTTCCAAATGGGGGATTTGGCAGGCAAAATAGTTATTCACAGAAACTTTATACAACAAAGACATGATTTCAAGGTGGTCATAGCAAGGTAGTCATCATAACCAGAAGTCATAACAACCAGTTTAAACAAAGGTAGGTTTACAAGATGGTCAACACAACTTTTTAAAACAAAGACATGATTGCCTTTTCCTGGAAAACACAGTATAGAACCATTTGTAGATAAAGTTTCAGGTGGGGTAGAGACCAATCCTTGAGCATCAGATTTAATCATAAAAAGGGATGAACCTAGTTTGTCTCTACTATAAAATGGCTGTCTTAGTTAGGGTTCAATTGCTGTGAAAAGACACTATTACCACAGCAATCCTATAAATGAAAACATTTAATGGGGTGACTTACAGTTCAGAGGTTCAGTCCATTATTGTCATGGTGGAAAATGGTATTATGAAGGTGCTGGAGAAGTAGTTGAGAGGCCTACAACTTGTAGGCAACAGGAAGTGGTCTGGGATACTGGGCAGTATTTTGAGCATATATGAGACCTCAAAGCCCACGTCCACAGTAACATACTTCCAACATAGCTACAATTCCTAATAGTGCCACTCCCTTTGGGGGTCATTTTCTTTCAAACCACCACATTCTACTCCCTGGCCCCCCCAAAGGCTGGTTGCCATATAATAATACAAACATGCATTCGGTCCAACTTCAACAGTCTTCATAGTCTATAACAGTCCCAGGCTTATTTAAAGCTTTAATGTTCAAAGTCTTTTCTGAGATCCATGCAATCTCTTAACTGTAATCACCTGTAAAATAAAAATAAAAAAGCAGATCACTTACTTCTAACATATAATGGCACAGAATACACATTACCATTCCAAAACATAGGGGAGGGAGGACAGTGAGGAAATACTGGACCAAAGCAAGACCAATAACCAGCTGGGCAAACTCTAAACTCTGCATCTCCATGTATGATGTCAAAATGCTCTTCAGGTCTCCAACTCCTTTCATCTTTGTTGACTGCAACACACTTCTTTCTCTTGAGCTGGTTCTACTCCCTGTTATCAGCTTCTTTTGGCAGGTACCTCACGGCTCTGGCATCTCTAGCATCTTGGGGTCTCCAACACAATCTAGACTTCACCTTCACAGCTTCATGAAATGGCCTCTCTGGGCCTCCATTCAGGGACACCCCGACACACGCTTGGCCTCAGTGGTTTTCTTTAGGTGCAGAAGCAAATTCCATAACCCCTTTCCTGCATTCTTGACTATAAAGCCAGAACCAGGTGGCCGAAGCTGACAAGTTCTGTTGCTTGCTAGGGCTAGAACACGGCTCCCTCATTCAATTACATCTTCACCAACTTTCCCAGCTTTCTATGGTTTCCTTCACTGCCTAAACTTGGCCATTTTGGATCTTGCTCTGTAAACCAGGCTGCCCTCAAACTCAGAGATCTGCCTGCTTCTGCCTTCCCAATGCTGAGATTAAAGGCATGCGCCACCACACCACACCACTTAGCTGGGTGGGATCTTTCCCTGAGGTCACCAGTCCCTTTATTCAATTTCTTAAGCCCTTTATTTTTTTTGAACACAGGCTTTAGCTCTATTCCATTTCCTGATTCCCCTTTTCTCAATCTGTATATTTGTGTTTCTATTTTCTCAGCTTGGTTCTTTGCACTACGGGTTCTTCATTAGAGTTACTACTCATAACCACATGACAGAGTTTATACTAGGCTGTTTTGAGATTCCCTCTGCTAATGGAATTAATTAAAAACTCTTCACTTTAGCCTCAGGCAAGCTTCTTAGACAAGGGCAAAAAGCAACCACTTCCTTCACCAAAATATCAAAAGACCAGTCTTTAGGCTACATACTAACATTCTTCTTCTTTGAAACCTCTTGATCCCTACAGTTCAAATCATTCTCAGTCTTCCATGCTCCCATTAGTATGTGTCATTAGGCAGTGCTTAAAATATTCCACTGATTTCCTAACCAAAACTCCTAAAGTTCAAATTCCTACAGACAAAAACATGGTCAGGCCTATCACAGCAATACCACAGTCCCTGGTACCAACTTGTGTTTTGGTTAGGGTTCTATTGCTATTAAAAGACACCAGGACCATGGGAATCTTATAAATGAAAACATGGCTCATTTACAGTTCAGAGGTTCTGTCCATTATCATCATGATGGGTCAGGGCAGCATGCAGGCAGACATGATGCTGGAGAAGTAGCTGAGAGTCCCACATCTTGCAGGCAACAGGAAGTGGTCTGAGACACTGGGCAGTTTCTTGAGCATATCTGAGATCTCAAAGCCCACCTCCAAAGTGACATACAACCTCCAGTAAGACCACACCTACTCCAACATGTCAATACCTCCTAGTAGTGCCACTCCCTTTGGAGCCATTTTCTTTTAAACCACTACAATGACTTTTAAGCATAAGATGGAGGTAGGCTAGCTCACCACTAATGGATTTTCATAAGGTAATTTTTATACAATCATAGCTCTGGTTTACCTCTCTACTACTCTCTCTCCTCTCTCCTACCCTACCCTTACCCCCATCTCTACTTAATTCTTTAACCCCTGGAATTTTCCAATCTTTTTTTCATTTCATATGTATTCTGCTACCCTTCTAATTAATTTTCTAATTAGGCTGTGAGACAGTAGGCTTCCATATGATTTTTCATACAAGCACTCATTGGGTTAGCATTCCTCTTCACCACTCCACCAGGCGAAACATTTGAGGACTATTGCATCCCATACATACTCTTCCTTCCCTCCATTATGTATTTATCAATCCAATTTTCTTTGTTAGTTAGATCAAACACTTTAGTCAGTATGTTAAGAGATCTATTTAAGGTCTTTACATTCAGAGGTGTGAGAACCTCAAAATGGCCAATGGCAACTCTTGATGTTCAGTTCAGTGGAACTATTTGTCTGACCTCTAGTGGAATTTCTTCCTTTGTAACTAAGACTTGTAGCTCAGTTGAACACAAGGTTGAGGAGATGAGAAAGAAGTCTATAAGTAGGTGGATTGATATGTTCATGTTAACCATGTCTACAAATTGTATTCCAGCAATACCTGGAGTTGGACTAGATAATATGATATAGTTGTCTAACAATCATAATATGTTCCATCAAAAACTCTCATTAAACTTTTACCTTACCTGTAATTATGTTAGATTTATCAATGGACTATCTCAACTTGATTGTTCATAAAATAGTAAAAAGGAAAGAACACAAACGAGTAAGTGATTACTTAAGCATGCTAATTTATTGGGTAGTTGATAAGCAAAAGCATGCTTTTGAGTTCAGTGGTATGCCCTCACTACTTAGTGGCACATACAAAACTTCTTGGTTACTGAACCTGAGCACAGGACATACAGTTTCAATTTCTACCCTAGCCATCTTCCTTTGGCAGGTTACTTCATTTCTGTGAGCCTCATGGGAAACATCTCACAGTTAGACACTAATCTTTGCATTTCCATTACTTGAAGTCATGACATTTTAACAACTTCCCAAAAATTGAAATATCATATATGTATCCAGCTGCTATAAATTTTTGCTTTATTTCCAAAGAGCTTGAGGAGTTTACTTCTTTCCAGACAACATGTTTTTCAAAACATGAACAGCAATATAGGATTTATGCTCCCACTGGGAGAAGGTCAGTGAGATTTCCCTGCAGCAATATTTTGCATTCTGAATCACAGGCATCTTAACGGGGCCTCTGCTCCTTAAAGTTGAGGTAGGTGGCCATGACATTTGGTTTAGAAATTACAGCCTTTGCTAAGGGGAAATCAAACTATCAAACCCATTGTTTGCAGACCTTATGCACCAAATTTTATTCCCAGGAGTACATAGTCTATGCTCTCTTTATGCTTCTCCTAGTAACTTGCAAAAGAAATGTATAAGTTGCTTAAAGAAAACTGTGGTGGTGGAACACAAGTTTTGGTGCAAAGAAAATAAATCCATTAAGTCTTGCTCCCCCATCCCCATGTTCTGAAGGCTTTACTGTAAAACCATCAGAGAACTTGCTGTACAGTAGAAAACAACCATATTGACTACAAAATAGTAGACTGTTCTTAATTACTACCCTCCACTCCTATCCTTTCATACATCAATGAAACAATACTAAAATAACAGCATGGGGCTGTGGAACCCCCAGCATTTTCTAGCTCTGTAACATTAGACTATGAATATAGTCTTGAGTCCAGGTTGTCTAGTGTGACAATGACAGTGATAATGTGTACCTCTAAGTATGATTGAAAGGATCATACAATGATGTATATTGGTGAGACTTGTAAAGCTCACAATATTGGGATTATTACAAATTCTGTGTGGTGAATGCATGGGCCTAAAAAGACAGAACCAGTTACAAAAGAAGTAGATGTCATCTGAAAGAGTTGAACTACATTCATAGTTCCCCAACTTGACACAGGATTTCTTAGAAATAATCTTGTAAATTTCAAGTGTTTATCTCTACAACCAGTGAACTAGGAAAAGATGGTCAATTCTCTGTGTAAAGAATGTCTGATTTTAAGTCAAGACTGGCATTGAAATGTGGGTTCCCATATCTAATCCTGCTAGGGAAAGTGTTGGGTGGAGACTGGGGAGATAATGGATGGAGTAAATTTGGGGACAGTTTTGACTGGAGGAGAAGCTAAAAGTAGGAACATTGTAGACCCTTCAAATGTGTAGAGCATCAGGTGCCATCAAGTCTCATCAGAGAAACCTCTCAGAACACATAACATCTGCTGCTCCAGCTGGTCCTCAGCCAGAGGTGTGAAGAAAGCAGTGGGGCGGTAGGTTAGTACCAGTTTGGGAAAGATTAGAATCCATTTCCTGAGACCAACAGGAAGTTCCTGTTGAACGTGTCTTTTATTCAAAACCAGGAGAAGAATCTAGCAGAGAGGTTCCTGCTTCTCTGAGGTTTCAGTTTACCTGGCCTGCCCTATCTACCTTGCCCCTTAAGGATGGCTCTGCTCTCAAAACTGAATTCCCAGTAATGAAGAGTTAGAATTTGGATGTTATTCTTGATGCCACTTCTCAAGTAATGGTCAACTGTGTCCATCTGTCAGCTTAGCCCTACACACACACACACACACACACACACACACACACACACACACACACACAAATGACAATTGCCTTCTGAATGGCAGGCCTACTGAGCCTATCACTGCACCAGGATGATCCAGTTTAAACCTAACTGGGCTTTGCTTCTTCTAATCGTCAATGGCTTCCTTCTCTACTTGACAGTCTATGCTTCTTTCTTGACTTCAAGGCCCTGTGTTTGAGCTCTCCCTCCCACCCATTCCTTACTGCTGATCCTGGATGTGTTAAGTTCTGGTCTTCCTCCTCTAGGTATGCCCTGCTTCCTGTTTACTCATTTTTCAGGTCTCAGAAAGAAACCCATCAGAGAACCATTAGGTCCCACGAGTACTCGGTCCGTCTATGTTTTCTATTACAGCCTTCAGATGCACATCTTTATAGCCACGTTCAAGGATGTAGTTGGCTGTGATCTAGTTTAATACCCACTGTCTTCCAAGACACCATTTTATACTCAGTTGCTGTGTGATTTGTTCTTCCCTTAGAAGGCTTTAAGAAATGTCAGTTCACCCCTGACAGGGCATGAATGACAGATAAAGAAACAGTTCCGGCTGAGTTGAGCTTAATGAGCCAGTGAGTTTACTGGGGAGTTGATGACTCAAAGGCAGCTGGGACACTAAAAGCCCCACCCTCAACGTGGTTGATGATTCTCAAACAACACTACATTTCTACCTGGAGCTTCCTGTGTACCTTGTAGACAGCTCTGCAGAAGAAAATCTCCTTTCCTGGAATTTTCTTGCTGTTTTTAAATCTTGAGGGGGGATTCCTGTGAATCTTGTAATTTTTTTTTTGTTGTTGTTGTTCCAGAACCTTCCAACTCTTCTTAGCGTCTTGAGTCTTACTAACATTTCTTCTGTCTCCAGGAGAGAATGTTTTATTTCAGGTGAAATAAAACTATATAACACGAGTACATAGCAGCAGGCCCGAAACAAACGTTTTGTTTTGTTTTATGGAAAATGGGAAAGCTACAAGTACACCATTGTAACAATTATCCATTCATCTACAAAGTAAAAGTATTCCAAGTACTGTTATGATTGGAAGATTCCCCCTAAAAGGCAGTGACCTTTTTCAGTTTTTAAGGTGACAGTAGAAAGTGTTGAATTTATGTAATTCCGTCTCTGAGAAGAAATACGGAAGTGTGTCCCTAGGGGATGGGCTTTAAAGTCTCAAAAGCTCCAACCAGTGCTAGTGGTTCAAAGTCACTTCCTGCTGCCTGCTCATCCAGATGGAGAACTCGAAGCTTTCTCTCCAGCTCCATGTCTGCCTGCACATAGCCGTGCTTCCCGCCAGGACAATAATGGACTAAACCTCTGAGCTGTAAGCCAGCCCCAAATTAATGATTTCTTTTAGTTAGCTAGACAACAACAGTTTGAGACTGTAGGCTGTTTCTTTCTCATCAGATATCTAACATTTGGCAGATAGCGTCCACAAATACTTGTTGAATAGTTTTTATATTTTTACTGTTAGTGAATTGGTGAAATTTAAATTACTGAGTACTGTTCTTATGTCTTCAAAACCATATGCAGTTCTCATTAATCTGTTTAATTTTCATGCTTTATAAACTGCAGGGCAAAACATTATAGTAATACCCATGCCCTTGTAAAGCAACTCATGATAAACAAACCCCCAAATATAATGAATTTTCTCCTTGTGTATACACTTTTATTCATCTCTCATTGATATAGGATATGATACCTTTGAAGCATCCTTCCCACCCCCAGCAGGGTCAGACTGTACAGTGAAGAAGAAAGACTCATAATCCAGAATGCCTGCTAATGTGCCTTAATGGAGGTTGTTATTCACTCTCCATTTGAATGACAATAGCACCAACTTCAAATAGGTTGTTATGAGATAGTATATTAATCACTATGATGATCTGAATAGAAATGCTCCCTATAGGTCCATAGGGAATGGCACTGTTCGGAGGTATAGCTTTTTTTGAAGTAGGTATTGCTTTGTTGGAGGAAGTGTGTCACTAGAGGTGGGCTTTGGGCTCTCAGAAGCTCAAACCAGGTCTAGTGGTTCACGGTCACCTCTTGCTGCCTGCCGATCCACATGTAGAACTCTCAGCTACCTCTCCAGCAAGCACCTGTCTGTTGCCTTGTTTCCCACCATGACAATAATGGACTAAATCTCTGAACTGTGAGCCAGCCCCAGTTAACTGCTTTCCTTTATAGGAGTTGGTGTCTCTTCACAACAATAGAAACCCTAACGAAGACAGTCACTTTTCGGCTGCTGTGCTAAAACACTGCGATGTAACTTAACGCAGAGTTTTTTTGGCTTATGGATTCAGAGGGAGAGTCTACAATGACAGGGAAAGCATTGCACTGTAGCACTTTTTCTTTTAGGCAACCAACCAGCTCTCAAATCATGACACAGAGACTAGTGATTAGCTATGAATGTTCAGCCTTAGCTTAGGTTCATCTCTTGCTAGCTCTTATAATTTAACCTGTTTATCTATGTTTTGTCTCAGGGCCTTTTACCTTTCTTTCCTTCTGTATGTCTTACTTTCATTGCTGCTCATATTTGCCTGGCAGCTGCCTGTCTTCTGGCCTGGGCATGTCCCTCTCTTTCTCCCTCATTCTTTCCTCTCATTCGTCTTTTCTCTTCTCCCAAGTCTAGATTTCTTCTATTTATTCTCTTTGCTCACCAGCCTCATCTATCTCTCTCCTGCCTAGCTATTGGCTGTTCAGCTTTTTATTAGACCAATCAGGTGCCTTAGTCAGGCAAGGTAAAACAAATGCAACACATCTTTATATAATTAAACAAATGCAGCATGAACAAATGTAACACATCTATACATCGTTAACAAAGGCAGCAGAAACAAATGTGCCACACTTTTGCACAGTTAAATATTCTGCAGCATAAACAAATGTAACACAGCTTTACATAGTTAAACATCCCACAACACTGCACCAAGTGGCTGGTGTGGGAAGCTGAACGATCCTGTCTTCAACTACAAATATGAAGCTGAGAAAGCAAAGTGGAGGTGGGATGAGGCTATAAACTCTAGGAGCCTGCCCCAAGGATCTACATTCTAAATATTCTATTACATCCCCCCAAAGTACAACCAACTGTGAACCAAGTGTTTAAACACGTGAGCCTATGAGGGACATTCTCATTCAGACTACCTCAGATGGCATTAAGGCTAGGTATTTAGACTGTACAGGATATCAGTAAGATGGAGGAGAGAGACAGAGAAGGATTTTAAATGCCAAATCATGTTGAGAATATTTTGGAAATAGACTGATGTCCAGAACACAAAAGGAGGAATGGTGAGAAGAAAATTTGAAAGCTGAAATTGTTGGACGCCACGTGTAAACTCTAGACGTCATGTTGGGGCCAAGAAAGTGGTCTGGGAATGGACTCAGCAGGTTCTGAGCAGAATGTTAGGAGGGTGAACTACTCCACAATCTGCTGATGGCAAAACTCTAGTCCACCAGTGCATCTCCTTACCCTCCTCCTAGACTTCCTGCTTTGGGTGGAATCATTTCACTCTGGCTCTAAAGGCCGCTCTGACCCACGACTTCATTCCCAAAGAATTATTCTTCCTGTGCCCTGAGATTGGTTGAAACTTACCTGTGATCCCAACTGCGGAGAAAAGATGATAGGATCGTTGCTGACCCCATCAGCAGGCAAATATTCTTTCCTGCCAAATCGGAACTTGGGAGGCACAGTCCTAGATTTGCTAGCAGGCATCATTTCCCCACAGTGTCTAGAAAGACAATCAAGTGAAGAACAGGTCCCAGTGAAGTTGTTTTAGTGGCACTAAGAGCACCCAGCCCTTGAAACTTACATATACTTATTTAAGATGTTCCTTCCGTGAGTGAGGTTTTCAGTCACTTGCATGGGAGAGAATCCTGATTGATAATGCTGTGTCAGAGATATGTATAGATCAATGGTTATAGATTATGAAGGAACTGTGTGTGTGTGTGTATAGTTTCTTCCATTGTGTGTATATATATATATATATATATATATATATATATATATATATATATGTATACATACATGTATATATATGTGTGTGTGTGTGTGTGTGTGGTGTGTGTATAGTTTCTTCCATTGTATATATATATATATATATATACACACATATATATATATATGTGTGGTGTGTGTGTGTGTATGTGTGTGTAGTTTCTTCCATTGTGTATACATACATACATATGTGTGTGTGTAGTTTCTTCCATTGTGTAGATACATATATATGTGTGTGTGTGTGTGTGTGTGTGTAACAGCCACTTGAGAGGATCGTTTTCATGGTTGCTGCGAATGTTTGTCTTATAGTCAGCATCATTTTTGAACAACAAAAGGAGAACATGTTTCCCCTCAATTACTCTTACCTAGAACTTGAACTAATTAAGAACATTAAATGTCAGGACAAGCTCTTATTTGATTATAAATTTCCATCTTTGCTCCTCTCCCTTCCAGGAGTTATTATGCAGTATAACAATAATGAAGACAAGTTAACTTATTAATATACACCTTAAAAATCAGCTCAAAATACCAAGCAGTTAAAGTGCACGAGGTTAGCACTCTCTTCATTGAAAGGAGACCTACTGTGATTCATAAAGACAAGCAATTTGATCGATTAGTAAACAATCAGTTTTTGTTAATCAACAATAGAAGCTCATGCTTGTGAATCTCATGATATAAACCTTGGCATATTAACTAACTTGGCCATACTTAAAATTCATTTGGGTATACAATCTTATTTCTGACTTATGGCTGGGTAAACTGAGTCACTTCTAGAGTAAATAACTTGCTTTGTCTCTTACTGGTGCTAGGATGGAAGGCTAGTTGAGCCACAGCACCATATGCCTAAACACTACATTCAGAAAAAAAGAGATAAACAAATAAACAAATAGATCCGTCTGTCTTATTCCACCTGCTGGGAAAACATGGCAATTGGACAGTCTTTGCAACTCTCCACCAGAGTAGCCATATTCTTTTAATTTCTTGGTTACTGTCTAATTATCAGCTAGATTCGTTGTAGAAATTCTGTTCACAATTTCCAATCTCTCAGGTACAATTCAGTTCAGTGAAAAGACAATTTGCTGAAATGAAAACCTTGCTAAATGTTATCATGGTAAACTGGAGGGCTGAGTGTTCCCTGCATTGTCTACTGGTACTAAGGGAGTAGTTGAGGCACTGAAGGAGTCTACCTCATTACAAGCACTGATGTGTAGTGCCTGTAACATTTGCTGTTCATGGAATGCCAGGCAAGGACCCATGTGTTTCAGGTGAAGATCTTTTCTAGAAGCCAGTAAGAGTTCACCCAGCCCGGATTTATAATCTTGAGTATTAGGTGGGATGGGTGGCGGGGTAATCACTAATCTGACATGAATGAACACTTCACCGTAATGGCACAGCATTTTCCAGTTGAATTTGCACCTAAATTTGTGCCTCTCAGTTAGCACAGAAATGCTAATCATGTCTCATAGAGACAGCAATTTAAAAATCAATTTCTGTGTGCATGGAAATATGACATTTAATTCTTGACTGATGTCACTGGTGTGGGAGGGGTTGGATCAACCTCTATCTAAAAATCGGGTGATTCCTGTCTCTAAATAATAAAGTATCTTTTTGCCACAGAAGGCCTGACCTCCCACTAGTATCTCCCCACTTTGAGTTCATCAAGAGTTGTGGCACCTTTATACTTGAACAGGCATCCACCTCTTAAGACATATTGTCCTGGGCTGGGCATGGTGGGAAATATCTATAATCCCAGCACTCAGGACGAAGAAGCATTATGATTCCAGGTTGGAAGCGAACCTCAGCTGCACAGCAGTGCCCTATCTCCAAGAAGAAAAAGAGGAGGAGGAAAATAAATAAAAACAACACGCTGTCACTGATGCTTTCTTTCGAAGTAACAGAAGTGACTCTGGGTTTGTTCATTTCCTTAGATAAAATCATTTGATCTTGGAAATAGAGAAAAGGGTTCACCTGCTGAGTGCTCCTGCTAGCCTTCATGCTCCAGCTTTATCAGTGACATGGGCCCCAAGAGTGATGCCAGGTAAACAGAGAAGCACTTCTTGGGCCTCTCTCTTCTACCTGTTTAAGTTTCAGAAAACATTTCCTGTGTCTCCTGTGGGTGTGAGTTCCAAATTATCACAGGACACTCTGTAGCTGTCTTTGCCAGAGGGTAAAGAGCTGTGCTGTACACCTCCTTTCCAATACCATGTCCTCAACAACCTCTTTTAAACAAGCTTCCCCCCCCCCCTTTCTTATTTTTTAATTTCCCCAGGTGAGATCTGAGTGAGAGATCAATCTTACCGGGCTGTGTACCAAACATCTGTTTCCAAGTTCTGTAGTCTTTAAACTTTGATTTCTGAAACCCATGTATTATTGTGAAAATAGTTCCTTATGTCTCGAATTTCTTCTCCCCTGTCTGATAATGTCCCCATTTGTGTGAGCATTAAGAACTTCAATGCCTGTTTCTATGCAAATGTGGTCACGTACTTCCACCTACTTCTGATGTTCTCTTTAGTTGATTGGGCAGGAGGCACCTCGACTTCCACTACATCCACTCAGCACACTTGGTGCCATGGTAGCTCTGACAGTTTGTTCCTGGGGATGCCAGCTACTAGGGAAGGCTGATACAAATGTATGCTCCAGGTTCTTTCTCCTCTTAGGAGAAACTGTGATCTGAGTATTTGCAGTTTGTATTTCTTTCCTATCACCTTGATGAGTCCTCCTGATGACTTAGATTTTCACATGAGCTCACTTAGACAGATTTCCTTGACCTTGTCATCATTATTTATTCCGTACCACTTGTCACATTGAGCCAGTTATAGACTGCTTTGGTAACCTTCTCCCTGTGGCCTTAGCCAGGCTTCAACTGTCTTGATCACTTTGATAGCACCTTCTCCCTTTCTCTCTGTCTGGTGGAAAGTACTTCTTATAAGTTGGAGAGGAAGAGTTACACTTTGGCTTACATTTCTATAGTGTAGTCCATCATTGAAGGAAGTCAGGGCAGGAACGGTCAAAATATGGAGGAGCTGATGCAGGGGTCATGGAGGGGTGCTGCTTACTGACTTTTTTTTTCCTTTATGGAATCTGGGACCATCAGGCCAGGGATGAAAATACCCCAAAAGGATTAAGACTTCTCCTATCAATCACCAATTAAGAAAACGTCATACAGCCAGATCTTAGGCAGGCATTTCTCAATTGAGTTTCCCTTCTTTAGGATGACTCCAGCTTGTGACAAGTTGACAGATTCCACCCCTGCTTGGAATGCTGAAGCAAATAAAAATATTGAGGCCAAGACTAAAGAGACTATATCTAAGTTAGGGGTTATTGTCTTCTGTAAGCCTCCGTCTAACTCTTCTCCCTCTTTCAGAATCCTCCATCTGACTACCACAGGGCCATGCTCCTCTAAGTCTTCCTTATCATTTCATCCTCATCACTATCATTTCATTGAAACCAACCAGTTTTAGTACTGGCATGCTGTCTATTCACCATCTTCTTGGCACTGTCAAGGTTTGTGTCTGTCTCCCACTCCACCAGCTAAGGTGCACATACCTTGAAAGCTTAATCACTTAATTTACGTGACGGTTTAGTTCTCTGTGTTCGTATCCAAAAGCTCCTTGGTCTAACAAATCTGATGAGCAAGAAGAACAGCACAATTTTAAAAGTCAAGTTTGATGAGTGTAGGTTGATATTTACAGTAACAGAGTTGAGCCAGGCTGAAGACAGAGTAAGAAAGATAGTATCTGCCGCCTTCCCATTTACACTAGATAGTAAGAGATGCCTATTCTGGACTGTTGGCTTTGAAAGCATCTCTTTAAAAATAAGTTTCTATATAGTTTTTAAATTGATATTTGAATATTTTTCCTTTAAAACCTCATATCTCACTCTGTGCAAGCATAAAGGTTTTATAACCCTTTACAACAGTGAATCTTTGTTAGAAGAAAATTGAAGATATGTCTCAATACATACATTTTATATGCATTATTACCAAGATTTGTTCTTATAATATGTTCATTATTGTAAAGTACAAAAGTTAAAATTTTAAGAAGAGAGATTTAAAGATTCTTGAAGAAAATTGTATTTCCCCCATACTCCACATTCAACTCTGCTGTGTACATCCTCTGCAATGGGAGAATTGTCTTCACTTCATTTTCCTTCACATATGAAGTTGGAGGACTGACTGCCTCCTGCCCATCATATATACATTCACCTCAACTTGTCACATGTGGTATTTAATCTTGATGGTCAGGTTGTTTTGGTTGAGAATCATGTGGGAGATGCATAAGGCCCTTCTCTTGTATATCTGTGTGGGCATTCCCAGGACTAACCAAGGGGTGAGGATCCATCCTCACTGCGGGCAGCATCATCCCATAGGCACAAAAATGGATAATAGAAAAAGGGGGAAGCCACAGCATAGGCATTCTCTCCCTGCTTCTGGACAGCCAAACTGAACTGCGCAGTCCCACAATGCCCTGCTTGCCATGATGGATGGAAGTTTCTGATATTGTGAGTCAAAATGAATCTTCCCCCTTAGTTTGTTTATGTCAGGTCTATTTTGTGCCCTGCATCCCAGTGATGTAGAGCCTGACTAACACACCACTTCTCTATTTCCATCACTTCTGACACAGATGAAAAGCTCACCAACTCTGCTTTGGACTCTTTCTGTCCACCTGGCTCTCTTTGACTTTCTCCATGCAGGAAAGGTTTTCTCCAGTGGGCTGAGAGTTCCTGCTGAAACTCAGCACTCCTCTCTGTTACTCAGGTCCTTCAGTCACACTGCACTGTTTACAGGACAGAGCTGAAGCTCCGGAGCTCAGCATGGGCCCACCTTTGCCTACCTTTCCACTTCACCATCCTTCTTTCCACCAACACTATGACGATCTGGTTGCAGCTTCCGAAGCCACCAAGACCTTTATTCCTTCTCTTTTCACTTTCCTGTGTGGTATTTTATCTACCAGATACATATAAGTAAATATACATGTAGGTAATATGAATAATATATTACAAATCAAAACAAATACAAACCTCTAAGTATAAAATACAAAGTAAATATCTACCAGTATTTTCTCTGTCTTTTCTTCTTGTTGTCTTGGCAAACCTCAATATTTGGCTTACATACTCCTTCCTTTGAGGATTTTCTTTAATACTCATTATAGTATTGTATTTATTTTTCTGTGCCTAAAACAATGTTTGTATTAAATAAGAGAATCTTTCCTATTACTCAGATAGTTTCTTCCCATAGCTCTGAGCAGGCAGTGTATAAAAGTATCGCCTTTATTACATATGTCACTCATGTCTCTCACAAGACTGGTGAACCCCAGCAGAGCAGTGAAAGGGACTGGGGGCTTGGGACTCCTAAGTTATAGAGTCTGCCCTGTTGTTTCAGAGGCTTGACTCATCTCCCTTAACAGAGACAGTGGGCAGGCAAGTGCTGACAGAATGAATGTCTGAATCTGGAGGCAATGAAGGAAACAGGTAAGTGGGCAACCTGCAACATGCAAAACAAACATAGACTCACACTCTCTCTCCTCTTCCTCCTCCTCCTTTATCTTCTTCTCTTCGTTTTCTTCTTGTCTGCAGTTTATGTTCTTTTATCTTAGCTTATCAGCTTTAAGGTCATTTTTAAAGTTTTGCTTCTTAGATCGCCCCATTGACCCAATTAATAGTGACAATAACTAATAACTAGCATTTGTGAATGTTCACCATGCGGTACTGGATGTTTACTGCCGTATCTATTTTAACCATCCCACAGCCTTATGAGGTAATTGCTGGCCTTCCCTTTGTCTTCCATCTGGCAGAGCTGATGGAGTTCTAAAGGGCACAGGATGACTCTTGCCAGTGAGCTGAAGACAGTGAAATTTAGATCAGCAATGCCAGGCTCTTCACCCAGACGCCCCATTCTCTTCAAACCACGGACCTCCAACTCTGTCTTTCAGAGTCTCTGCTCTGATTTGCAGTCCTTTACCGCCCTGCAGGAATGTTCCCAGTGTTCTTATGTGAGCTGCAAGTGAAATGTGTAATACACATGATGCTTTTATCTACTGCCTCCTCCATTACGTCCCTGAGACACAGGAGCTCTTTGGAAGCCTGGCTACACTGTTTGCCTGTAACGCAAGTAGTTGGTCTCACCGAGGGTTTGGCTTCACTGAATTTTTCTCTCATCAGGACCACTACTTGGATGATATTATCATAGCACCGTCACCTGGGTGATGCTATCATACGCTGCATTTGTAACGCACACCTCTACTACAAAGATTCCATTGGTTTGAATTTGCGTTGCTAATCCTTACTATATCCACAAACGTAGTTGGAACTGACACTGATCTCTGTCCCGCTTGATCGTTTTACAAGGATGCCATAGTCGGGTTGGCCTTGTAAGCAAGGATGTGGTGAGGAGGTCGCCTTAAAAACGCTGTTTTGTCTGTACGTCACCAGGATGTTTTTTGCTAACTTTTAATTAGAAAATTACAATCGGTATAATGTTCATTAGAAAGAGGCACAGAAATATGCATCAAGGACAACGTGGGGCTGCAGAAGAGGGAAAAGAGAATGATAACTAATAAATGTAAAATTGAAAATGAAACGGCCAGTGTATGCAGCTGCACAGAATGCACAGGTGTCTCAATAATTCTTTTCTCAGATGCTAGTTTGGCTCAAGTTATTACTTCATAAAATAGATAAGTGAGTACTTTAGGAAGTAACCTAAAAACATTCTGCTCTCCTCAATGCAGGAGTGAAAACCACTGTTTTTACCTGACAAAATTTTAATGGAATCTATCAACAGCCCAAAGTAAAAGCATACCGAAAATAAATTGGACTTCATATTGGATAAAAGAAATATTTTGAAGGTCTCTTTGCAGATGTAAGCCTTTTATTTAGGATTCATTTGTCATTGTCTATATTGTCTATATTAAAAGTATTTATTGTACTTCTCCACACACAGGAGACTGTAACAGTCTCCATAAAGCAAAGAAAATGGGCTTTTGTCTCCTAGGATCACACAATGGAACAAACACACTTGAAAATATTCCCTGAGAGGGGGGTACTTAAACACTCAAGTGAAAAATCCTAAGATGTGTGTAGCTGAATTTCTAAACAGTCTTATTAAATAAGAAACACAGAGCCAAATACAGAGGTAATAGCCGAAGAGATTGGAGAGCTAGCGAAGAGTCACCACTACCTTCTCTTACAACCTCGCTGCCATCACTTCCCCAGAGAGAGAGCTTCTTCCTGTCTGACTTGTGTTTTTATCGCCTTTCTGTTCTGCCCTCACATTGGCTCTAAGCCCAGCCACATGACTTTCTCATCACTGCCTGTCTATACAGACCTCCAGGTCTCTGTGGTTGGTACTAGGATTAAAGGCTCAAGTCACTATGCTTAGCTTTGTCCTTGACCACACAGAGACTCTGCTTGTCTTGTGATTGGATTGAGAGCATGTGCTACCACCACCTGACTCTGTGTATGGCTCGCTATGTGACCTCTGATCTCCAGGCAAACTTTATTTATTAAATACAAATAAAATCACATTTCAGCACAATTAAAATATCGCCACAGATGTGTTTACATGGCTCATTGCTGGTGACCCTATATTAGATTTTATTGAGAAATGATGGGTGAACATCCTATCAGTAAGACCTGGGCCAGTGAGGTACTAAACAGGTAAAGGCCCTTGCTGCCAAGACTGAAGACCTGAGTTCTAATCCTGAGACCCGTGTGATTGAAGGAGAGAAACTATTCCTGCAAGTTGTATTCTGACATATACTTATATGGTGTGGCATATGTATGCTCTCTCTCTCTCTCTCTCTCTCTCTCTGTCTCTCTCTCTGTCTCTCTCTCTCTCTCTGTCTCTCTCTCTCATACACACACACACTAAATACATTTTTAAAATATAATAAAAATGAATTTTTTAATGATGTAAGCAGGAAGGGCTGAGGAGACGGCTCAGCAAAGAAGAATACTTGCTGTGAAATCACAAAGTTCTGAGTTCAAATCCTCAGCATTCACATAAAAAGCCAGCCATGACTTGACCATGCCTTCTTCTTCCACTGCAATGCTCTGGCAGCAGAGACAAGAGAATTCTAGGCCTTGCTGGCTGCCAGCCTAACTCTGGATTTAGGGAGAGATCCTGTGTCATGGGAATAAGGTAGAGAGGGATAGACCAGGATACCAATGTCCTCCTCTGGTCTCCACACATGCCTGCATGGTCAGACACATGCCTGCACATGCACATAAACCACATGCAACACACACACATACACACACACACACACACATACACACACACACACTATATATATATATAAGCAGGAGTTATTATACACATACACAAATACATAAGCAGGAGTTATTATACACACACACACACACACACACACACACACACACACACACTTTCCTCCCATTTGCTAGAATAGCTTGATTATAAAAAATGTACTTTCCAGGGGAACCTGGATACACATGAAGAAAGCTAAGCATAGAGTGTGTGAAGAGCTGGCCTAGTGGTCATAATTGTCTTTACTATGGAAGGAATTTTATTTTTCCTTTGATTGCATAGATAGTTTTGTTGGGTGTATCACCTGGGTTGATAGCTGTCATCTTCCAGAACTTGGAGTACATTTGTTTTTTTCGGGCCCTCTGGCTTTAAATGTTTCTGTCACATAACCAGCTGCTATTCTGATGGTCCCGCCTTCATAAGTAACTTGTCTTGTTGCTTTTGATACTTTCTTTCTTGGTTCTGTGTTTTTAATGTTTTTTTTTTTTATTTTAGATTTTATTTTTATTTCATGTGTGTTTCCTGAATGTATGTCTGTGCACCATGGTGTGAAGTACCCACAGAGGCCAGAAAAGGGCATCAGATCCTTTGAGACTGGAGTTATAGAAGATTGGGACCCACCACATGGGTGTCAGGAATTGAACCCAGGTCTTCCAGAAGAAGAGTCAGTGAGATCAATGACTGAGCCATCCATTCATCCCTAATGCTTAATTATAATATACTGTGGAGAATTTCTTTTATTTTTTTTTGACTCTATTTAATGTTCTATAGCCTCTTGTAACTGGATAGGAATACATCTCTTTCTCTTGATTTGGGAATTTTTCGTCTATGATTTTTACAAAGAATAATTCTCTATGCCTTGGCTATAGTATCCTTTTCCTTCTACTACATCCATAATTCAAATGTTAGATCTTTGATAGTGTCCCCAAATTCTTCCAAGTTCAGTTCACTTCTCTCTCTCTGTCTCTCTGTCTCTGTCTCTGTCTGTCTCTGTCTCTGTCTCCTCTCTCTCTCTCTCTCTCTCTGTGTGTGTGTGTGTGTGTGTGTGTGTGTATGTGTGTGTGTGTGTGCTCATTTCCCTTTACTGACTAATTCTTTTTTTTTTTTTTCTTTGTCTTCCATCCTAAGCCTCTTTTATGGTCCATTTTGTACCTGAGGCTTTCCACTGAGGTTTTTATTTGGCTTATCAAGTTTTTTTCATTTCCAGCATCATTTCAGGTTGGGTTTTCTCTTCTTTTTCTTCCTTTTTTTTTTCTGTTTTTCGAGACAGGGTTTCTCTGTGTAGCTTTGCACCTTTCCTGGAACTCGCTTTGTAGACCAGGCTGGCCTGGAACTCCCAGAGATCCGCCTGCCTCTGCCTCCTGAGTGCTGGGATTAAAGGTGTGCACCACCACTGCCTAGCTCAGGTTGGATTTTCTTTGGCAGTTTGAACTCTGTTTTCAGGTCTTGGATTGGCTTTCTGTTTCACTCATCTGTATGTCCTTGTCACCCTTGAGCCGTTTGGATACAGCTCTAATCATTCTTTAAAACTTTATCTGGAAGTTCTTCCATGATGTTTTCATTAGGGACCGTTTACTACAGAGTCTGGACATTTTTGGAGGAGACATGTTATTTGGGTTTTTCACGTTGTTTTTATTTCTGTGCTGGGATCTGAACATCTGGAGTCAATTTGTAAGTTGAGTTTTTCTGTCTTTCCTTTTAGTTCAAGTCACTTTTTTCTTTCTGCGGAGGAGTTCACACCATGCAGCAGGAGGATAATGGCTGGCAGGGTTGGGGCACCCATTTCCTCTGTTTCTCTACCATCTGGGGATCCAGCCTCTGTCCCGGGTGGTTTGTTTGTCAGCCACAGTTAGTCTGTAGTGGCCTGGTACAGGAGACTGGAACAAGTTTCACTGGGCAGTGTGAACTGGTCGTAGGTTTCAGGGCTGATGTGACAACTGGAGCATCCCAGCCAAGCTGCTGGCATGGCTCTGGTTAAGTCTCAGAGGGAGGGAGAGGGGCGAGGAGGAGGCGTCAGTCACTGGCAGGCACTGGGGATTTGGGGTTACGAAGTGATAGCGGGGTGCAGGTAACTCCCCTAGGTCTGAAGGCCATGTGGAGCAGCTGCTCCCAGACTTCCGCCTGTGGCCTGGGCTTACACAGGGACAATTTTGCCCCCCACAAATCTTTGTTTATTTGGCACTTCTACTTAAATGTCCTCCAACCCATTGCTGCTCCGTTGTACTTCATCTCAGCACATGGTAACACCATCCCAAGCGACCAGGCATGTAAACATATCCAGATTCACTCGTTGTCTCTGTGCTGCTGTCCTACCTCCCAGCACTCCTTACCCAGACACCTTCACCAGCCAGCTTGCTCCAACAACTTCACAGAAGTCAGCACTACATTTTCCAGCTTAACTGCCTCCATGGCACAGATCTATTGAGAATCCTTTCAAGGACTTCCAATTTCCATCCCAGAGAACTCAGGACCTCAAAGACCCATCTGGGCTGGTTCTTCCATCTTCTTCTCTGTGACTCTCCTATGCATAAGCCTACCTCACAAGCCTTAATTCTTCCCCCATCAAACTCCACTTTTCTTTGCTAGAAGCACTTTCTATGATGTTTTCTTCTCCTCTCCTCTTGGGCAATTCCTTTTAGCTGTGTCTTGCTTCTTCTACATGACTTTCTCGAGTATCCAAGTAGTGTTACATAGCTTGTCCCCCATCACCACCAAGCTTGTCCCCCATCACCACCAAAATTATGGTCTATAGCATAACGTCTTCATTGTTCTCTCAACACTTAAGCCATCTCGGCCTGTGCATTTATTTGTAATTCTGATGCCCCATGTGTATCACCCACTCAACTATGGGTCACTCTAGAGAAAGATTCTCTCTCTCTCTCTCTCTCTCTCTCTCTCTCTCTCTCTCTCTCTCTCTCTCTCTCTCTCTCGGCGCTAAGGATCAAGCCCAGGGCCTTGCACTTGCTAGGCAAGCACTCTATCACTGAGCTGAATCCCCAACCCCTAGAGCAAGATTCTCAAGGCACTTGTTCACCCCAGTGTTGATTGTAGCCCCTACTTCAGAGAACAACCTCCGTGAGTGTTTGTCCAACAAGCAGAAGCAATTCATAGAACATTGGTTTTCTTGGAGTTACAAGTAGAAAGTGAGTCTGGTAAAAGCAATTTTCAATGCAGTCATAAAATGTGGGAAGATGCATTGGAGACCATCTATGTATCAATGGAAATATGTACCCACATTGGTTCATTGGATAGCTTCAGTTTATGTCTGTGTAAAGGACTCATGGCAGAAGTTGCAAGGCAGTTTATTTTCCCAGTTTCAAGTCACCATAATTTTTTTCTTTTGTCATTGTGGATAAGTAAATCCAGCTCTCTGGGTAGGTATCAAAGTATCAGGGACAGTAACACATCACATTACATGCATGCATACATACATACATACACAAACATACATAATGTAACTGGTAGTGACGGTAAAAAGTTCCACTGACTCAGAATGACCACTCTAGCTGTACAGATGTTCACTGAGATGTACAGAGTTTGGAACTGGGCAGATCTTTCAGTGGCTTCCTTAAACCAGACGTGTGATATTTTTATTTTTGAATTAATTGGAATAAAATAAAATTTTAAAGAATTCACATTGGGAAGTATAATGTAAATGCCATTAATAAATATTAATTCATCAGCAACACTAAAGAGCCAGACCCTATCTTCCTGTGGATGCTACAAGGTGGGAATGGGGTTGCTGAATTACTCTTCAGAGTTTTCTGCTTTCTTATACAATGCATAAAAACAGACAACGCTGTAGAGTGACCTGATACTTAGCTGAGGGACTAACATCATTATTACTTACTTAAGCAGGGTCTCAAGTCCCGTTGTCTTTGCAATTACTTCAGAAATGAGAGATGAGAGCATAAAACCGAACCGCTACAGTAAGCCAGCTACAGCTGGAGCCCATTAGCAGCAAGGCTGGGTATGCAGAAAAGAGCAGTGGGAGACGGCAGTTATCTTAACTGAAAAGTCAAGAGGAGGTCAAAACATTGGGCTGAATCCTGATCCATAAGCATGGTTCAGCAACGCTTTCTGACGTTGTAGTTCTGCGTCCAAGAATCACAGACCACTCCATTTATTATGTCCCTTCCAAGTCCATGCACGTTTATAAATTGGAAAATATAAGTCAAAATGGTGAGTGACCTGAGAATTGGGGATAAGATTACAAAACAAGTATAAAATGGAACCTAATAAGCATTAAAGTACAACAAGGAAGACGGGCTTAGGCAGAAATCACTGAGAACAATTTGTAAATGCTTCACTGCTAGGATTGAAGTTTCTCCTAAATTTTATAACTACCGCCTGGCTTAATGGTTACCTTTGAGGAAGTATTAAGCTAAAATATGGCTAATGTAAGATGTAACCAAAGCCAGTACCCATGACTTTCATGCAGAAAGTCTCTGCATGAGGTGGCAGGTATGGGTGGGAGGCAAGTAGGGGTCCTGTAAGATAGTGTCAGGTTCCATACAGATGCTAGTCAAGTTACCGTGGGTTATTTTCTTCAACAAGCCTAACAAATGTGCAAGGTCTCCTGGAGAACCACAGCACCTTGTAAGCCAAGAAGTCAGGGGCTAAAGTCTCACTCTTGTAAACACACACACACACACACACACACACACACACACACACTCTGTCCTGGTCACTGCCTCAGGGGATCCTTACTTCAGATGACCCCAGTAGTAAAATAATAAGAAAACCAACAACAGCTTTCTCTTGGGACTTTAATATTTATTTGTTTATTTATTTATTTACATTTATTCATGTGCTCTTTTAATTGGCCGTTAAAGCCTTGCAACAAACAACCCACGAATTCGACATTCCCAGAAGATGTGCCAATAATCCTTCTCAGAAACTCTGCTGTCTAGTAAAAAAAAAAAAAGAAAAGAAAAGAAAGAAAATCCAACCTTTGCCCAAATGAACTGTGCTCAAAAATCAAAATGCAATGGGCTCTTCCTAATACGTTGTTCTGGAAATCTATGACATGACTGGAATGACACTTGTACTTGTTTGCTGATAAACAGAAGCCAGTAAAGTTTTTGTCAGGAATCACTTCAGCAAAACAGCTTTTGATGGGTATTGTGGAGGAGTTTTACAGATGGTAGTCATTTCTGACCCACCTCTTCCCTCCACTACTCCCCTCTTTCATGTTAGCAGCCAATGTAAATTCAATTCTAGTAACCTCTCTAAAGAGACATCCTTCTAACAGTTATTAGGTCATAATAATGGAACAGCACGGGGACACAGGCCTGGAAAGACACTTTCACTCTGCAGAACACGGGGAGGCAATTGCTGTGCTTCTGCAGCTAGAGAATCCTATCAGGCTTCTAGTTTAATACTGACAACATGTTTCAGTCTTGCATAGGCAAGCAGTAACACAAAGGATTCTAAAAAAGGTTAGGCACTGGGCCCATCTGAAAGCATGTGCACAGGTATTTCAATGATGTGTGTGTGTGTGTGTGTGTGTGTGTGTGTGTGTGTGTGTGCGCGCGCGCGTGCGCACTTATGAATAAGTGCTTCAAACTTGGGAAATTCCCTCTGGGAGGCCTGACACCTAAATATACATGAAGGTGAATGACTCCAGAGCATCCATATCAGAAAGTAAAAGACTTATCTTTTAGCTGCCCAGAGATACCATTTAAACATTTATCATTTCCTTTACAATGTATGGGAAAAAAGAGGAGCCTAGAAATAATAATCTGTCAATGACTTTGCCACTGGACTCCAGGGATCTGACTGCTCAGATACCGTGTGCCCTTTACAAATAATGAAGACTTCCTTTCTTTTTTTCTTTTTACTTTGTTCTAACACACTAGGGCTGCTTTATTCGAAGGGAACCTCCTCCTCCTCTTCCTCCTCCTCCGCCTCTTCTTCTTCCCCTTCCTCTTCTTCCTCCTCCTCATCTTCCTCATCTTGTTCTTCCTTTTCAAGAAACATTGCTTGGGATCCTGTGACTAACAGGATGTAAAGCTGATTATCTCTACAGATAAAGTGAAAATGGAATGAAAGAGCAGCTGTGATGATGTAGAATCTAGTCTTTTCTAGAATAAAAAGCTCCAAGCTAACAGGGAAAAACCAGCCTGTGCTTCTTCAGATTAAAGTGATGGTAGAGAGGTTGCTATTTTGACCTAATGGGAGAGTAATGAGGTTACCTGACCCCCACACTAGTTTGTAAATGACTACGTTCTTACAGCACAGGTCTACTTCCCACAGCTACCTACCCACTGTAAAGCCCACTAACGTGTAGTTTCATCCACAGAAGCGAGGTCACTCCTCAAGGAAGGTTGCTTCCACTCTAAATCTCCAAATCTTCAAGTGCTACTTCAGTAGGCTAATTCAAAATTATCTCACAGTATTCATTTGGAGGTCTGGCCTTTGTCTTCAATCATGCACATGCAAACTCCTTTCTGAGCATATTTCATGTGAGCATTTGTCTGGGCTGCTCTATGCAGATTTTAAAAAGACATTTGGATGCAGAAACTTAAACCGCTATCTTGTCTCTTTAGGGAGCCACCCAGCAAGAGATAACAATTGTTCACCCATCACAAACGCAACTTTTGACCAAGGCAACTTTTGACCACACTGTCCTGTCAGGAATACCTCCTGCTTTTAGAAAACACACAGCTTCCTGCCTTACCTGTCTCCATTTGATGGACTATGTCATTACAATGCCACAACAGCAGGATGAAAACAACAAAAACAAAGAAATGCACAAATGATTAATGTAATTGACAGATCTGCACCTCCAAACGAGACTGAAAGTTGCTGGGAATGGGATGTGGGACAATAGGGAGGGAGTGGAGAGCAAGGAGGAAACCAAATGGATATCCCACGTCCACATGTGTGGCATGGATGCCTTGATTAGCTGTATTGATTTCTCCCCTCTCATTACTTCTAACTCCCAAGTAGTCAGCCAATTCCAAACTTAATTCTCGGAGAGAATTCGGGGGCGGGGGCAGGGGAAGAGAGAGAGAGAGAGAGAGAGAGAGAGAGAGAGAGAGAGAGAGAGAGAGAGAATCTGTTCGTAGGGAAGCAGCCATTGCTCATTTTTTAAAAGCACTTAAGGATCATTAGTCTCACCCTGCAGCAAATGCATTATTCATTTTGCCTTAGCCCAATTTCTCAGCTAAGAATTTTGCAAGAAAGCAATACACAGTCCAGTAGAGAGGTGATTGATCAAGCCAGAAGAAACAGAATTTGGGCATCTTGATAAAAAATTTTTTTCAGTCTTCCCAGTTAGAATAAATCAATTTTATTTATGTAGTAACACTTGAATACTAAATACCCAATGCCATCTGTCAGGACTAAATTGATGACTATACCTTTAGGTTAATATTACTTGAACATTTCATTCTGAATAATTTATACACATTTCTGTCAGGGTGTCAGTTTGCAATTGTTTATTTGGTCTGAGCAAGTGTACCTGAACCATAGCTTTTATTAAGGGAAAGATGCTCATGTCTTTATTTTGTGCATTAAAGAAGCCTGCCCTGGCTGGGGGCCTTAATGTTATTCCAAAGGAATGCAAACACGGATAGGTTTGTGCCTTGCCTGGGAATGCTTACATCTTTTTTTTTTTTTTTTTTTTTTTTGAAGACTTTCGCTGAATGCTTTGTAGTAGTTTTCAGAGGGAAAGACAGCCAAGGCTAAAAGGCTTGTGAAATAAAGGTGAGCAGATATTTAATAACAACGCTTATGTGTTTTCCAAGAGGCTGTGAGTATGCTGCATTAGTGGCCTCGCTGGCTATTCTCACTCTTCAGCAAATAATCTAATCTGTCCACCCTGGTGAATGCTGAGAGTACCCTCTCTTTTGGGGTGACTTTCAATGTGTTATTATTCATTGTAAAAAGCACGATGCCTTTTTGAATCACTCCATTTATTACTGCTGCTTTGGTTTTATGATAATCACCTTCCCATTGGGCAGATAGCTGAGGAATACGCATATGCTCGGACTATGACTGCACAGAGTGGTTGACAAGGAAGGGTTAGTCATTTTATACAACGACAACAACAACAAAATAAACAAAATGAAACAGAAAGACTAGGAACCTGGATGTCAGTTGATCAAGTTCTGTGATCTTAAGTGTGTTTTTACTTTAAAGAGAGGATTTTCCAGGGTATTTTTACCTGTGATGTATGTGTGTGTGTATATATATATATATATATATATATATATATATATGTGTGTGTGTGTGTGTGTGTGTGTGTGTGTGTACATACACAGTATATATATATACTCTCTTCCTTCCTCTCCTTGCCCAACTGTCTCTCTCACACACATTTCTTTACTTTTGAATACTTTTCTCTCAATCAGTTTCCACACAGCTGGGTCTCAAGAGAATAGCCGACAGCCACCGAGAGGAAATAGCACCTTCTATGAAATGATGCCTCAGACATAAGAGGAAAAGGATCAAAATGATGAGACCTGAGCTCCAAAGAAATCGCTGTGCAGTATGACTTCTGGAATTTCTCTTCCTTTGTGTTTGCAGATCTCATTAGCAGAAACCAAAGGAGCTGCTCGGTTTTATAGACATTCTTAACACACACACACACACACACACACACACACACACACACACACACAGAGAGAGAGAGAGAGAGAGAGAGAGAGAGAGAGAGAGAGAGGAGAGAGAGAGAGAGCTGGATATGTATCATAGCTCCATTAGGAAGACTACCTTAGGATTTGCCTCAGATGTAATTAAGATATAGGCAGGAAAGACACATGTATGTAGGCACTGATTTAAAAGTAGCCAGTGATTAGCTCTGCTAAGACTACCACTTGCGTAGCTTGATCTCTGAAGTCCTGTGAATAATCTGTTTAGCAGATCTGTGTTGAATGTCAATTATTCAGAAGATATTTTTCCAGAAACCACACAGTGGCCAAGCTGAGTTTGAATTTTCAAATGACTTTCTAATTTAAAATTAGTTGAGCAACACGTATTACAATAAATATTATACGTAAATGTAAAATATGTATACATTAAAAAAACAAATTTCATGGTTTCAGCATAACATGCTTTGCAATGACCATGTATCTTAATTTGGTTTCTGTCACTGTGATGATACACTGATCAAAACACACTTGGGGAGGAAGGGGTTTATTTCGGCTTCCAACTCCCAATCACACAGTCCATCATGGAGGGAAGTCAAGACAGGAACTCAAACAGGAACCTGGAGGCAGGAACTGGAGCAGAGGCTGCTTATTGGCTTATTTCTCATGGCTTGCTTAACTTCCTTTCTTATACAACCAAGGACTACCTGCTTGAGGCTTACACCACCCACAGTGGGCTGGGTCCTCCCACATCAGTCATTAATTAAACAATATCCCACAGACTTGTTGACAGGCCAATCTTTTTTTTTAATGTAATATATTTATTGATTATTTGGTAATTTAATATAATGCACCCCAAATCACATTTAATACCCATTCCTCCCAGGTCCATCCTCCCACCCTTGTGCCTACCCATATCCCCCCAAAATACAATAAGTACAATTTGTGTTGCCCATATTCTCGCTGGAACATGGTCAAACTCCCAGGGGCCAGCATCCCTATCACAATTTTTAAGGTCTCTCTTCTAAACTCTTTATTTTGGGGGAAGGGTGGTATTGCAGAATTGTCTCTCATTCTCACTTATGAGTCTGGAGTCCCCAATACCATTGCAACAGAAGCTTCCTTGCCCATAACAGCTAGCAGCAGCATGGACCATGTATAGCTAGAGTTTTCCCTCTGGGTCCCGCCAAGCCTGGACAGTCCAACAGCCCACTTAAAAAATAAACACACAGACATTTATATTATTTAAACTTTTTGGCCTAATGGCTCAGGCTTCTTGCTAGCTATTCTTACATCTTAAATTAACCCATTTCTGTTCATCTATACCTTGCCACGTGGCTTGTGGCTCACCAGCATCTTCATATGTTGGTTGTCATGGTGGCAGCTGGCAGCGTCTCCTGCCTCAGCCTTCCACTTCCCAGAATTCTCCTCTCTCCTTGCCCCACCTATATTTCCTGCCTGGCTACTGGCCAATCAGCACATTATTTATTAACCAATCAAAGCAACACATGCAGAGCATACAGAACATCTCCCAGGGACCGTGGACTTTCACATGGTTTCCACTGGCTGCTTGGACCATGGACCTCATCATAACCTCCAGTGGCAGCATGGACCATAGATACTAATATGTCCTTCAGCAGCAGCAAGGACCACAAACATCCAATCTTATGGAGGTAGTTCCCGCTTCTTACATATGTGTACATTTGTGTTTAGTTGACAAAAGCCAACCAGGATATAATGCATGATAATTTGGGGAAGCACTTATTTGGGTTATGTTGTATCCATTAAACATAATGCTATGAGGTTGACTAAATTTTATATGACAACATTTTAATAAATAAGTTTTTAGTTCCTTTATAAGTGCTGTATTGTTAGGCAAGGATTAGCAGTTATTAGAATCATTCCAAGTTACTCAACTCAGAAAAGAAAGTGGTATGTATTTATGCTTTTGGGTTCAGATCAGGAAATAGGTTCCTATCATATTGTGTTAAAAGTAGCTCAACATTAGGCAGCATCCAATTGATATAATCACACTAGTATTATGTACAGTTGAAAAGATGAGTTTTGTTACTATGTAACAAATATCAGAGTATATGATTATGGCAAATCTTAATATTATGACATCTCAGTGAACATGTATTTATTGTCAATATGTGTATCACTCTATGAAATTAATTTGACTCTATTTTGTTAAATGTAACATGGCCAAAATCATTAAGTTAGTATAGATTAATATAAATGTAATTATACATAAATTTCTTGCCTGATCTTAATTAAGAAGCTGCCTATATATAATGCTTATTAAAGTTCAATAAGTATCCTTAATCATCACTGTTGAAGTAACATTAGAACATTGACTGTTTCCATTGTTATTTCTTAAGTGAATACCCATCTGGGAATTTCAATCTACATGGTTTCTGAAATAACCCTAATTAGACATTGTGCCTTCCTTGATGTTAAGCTTCAACTTGGTATATGTGTATTCTGCCCAGATGGACAAGGGAACTTGATGGACATTTTCAGGAGTGAAGTAAAAACAAAAAGCAAGAAAATGCAAAAGCCAACACAAGAAAATGCCTAGATTCTCACACTTGGCTAAAACTCTAAACCTCTAGCTTTTTTTCTGAGCTATAGTTTATTGAATTACGAGGAAAAAAAAATCTATTGCCAGCATGGTGTTAGTGTTTTCAGATAAACTTCAATACTATATGGAAAAACTGGGGTAATCTAGGATGATGCCAGTCAAAGATGAAGTGACCCAATCATTTCCTGTTGACTCTTCCCATGATCCTCCTGTGTGATGGGTGTGGCTTTAGGCTGTTTGATCATTGGGTATTCTTGGAGCTCCAGAAGTGTGGAAAATAAGAATATTAATCATAACACTCATATTCCCAGCTCAGGGATTTTTAAAGTTTCTTGGGGGTGATGATAAGCTTATAAATATCCAGAATAACACAAGAAGACAAATAGCACCATCTTCATTTTCAGACTAGGAAGTTGAGGCTCAGAAGCCATTCACTTCATAGTGAACCTTGAGCACAAGAGTCTAGATCCTTCTAAGTGACAGAGGTTTGTCTGTCTGCTAAAGACAGTTGTATCTGCATTGGAGAAATCACTCCAGGGTTTTCCAACTGGAGCCTAAATAGACACATCTTCACATCCAAGTCCACTATTAGATATAAAACACTGTTAGAACAACACCTTGGTGACAAAGATGCATGGCTAAAGGAAACTTGTTACATACAGTATAATAAATAATGATTAATTCAATTCATTGAAGTAGACAATAGGACATAGAGACTTAAAACCATAAGGGATTTAATATGTATCCAAACTTACTCTTTTCTCAGAGTGGGTCACCCACTGTCCAAAAAGTAAAGCAGGGAGACATTAATGTGCTTTTCATTTATCCCATTGTCAGAGTTGATTTCTGAAGAGAAAATACTGACTTATTAAAAATTTCCAAGTGAACAAGAGAAAAGAAAGAATTTGAGGGACATTACATTCACAATGTTAAAATGGAAAAATCTATCAAAGTTTCATTTCTACCATCAGAGATGCTTTGTAAGTGTGTTAGTCCATTCAGGCTACTCTAATAAAATTCTACTGCATGGGTGGCTGACAGACAATAGAAGTTTATGCCTTACAGCTGTGGTTTCTGTGAAGTCCAAGATCAGTGTTCTGGCAGGCTGGGTGTCTAGTAGGGACCCTCTTCCCACACCATTATCCTCCTGAGACATTACAGGAAGAAGGATGGGAGTTTCTCTTGAATGTCCTCTTAAAAGACACTAATTTCATTCATCAGTGCTTTCTCTGCATGAACTGGTCCCCTCTTGTTGTAGTTTTGTTTCCATCACTGTGATAAAGTACCCTGAAAAAAGAAACTTCAAGGGAGAAAGGACTGGCTGTGTTTACAATTCCAGCTTATAGTCCATCACGGTAGGGAAGCCAAGGCATGAGCTTGAAGCAGCCTGTCACATCCACAGTCAAGAACAGAGAGGGAGTGCATACATGCTTCCTTGTCTTCAGCACCCTCTACACTTACATAGGTTAGCACTACTACCACCACCACCACCACCACCTCCACCACCTCCACCACCACCTCCACCACCTCCACCACCTCCACCACCTCCACCACCACCACCACCACCATCACCACCACCACCACCTCCACCACCACCACCACCACCACCACCTCCACCACCACCACCACCTCCACCACCTCCACCACCACCTCCACCACCACCACCACCACCACCTCCACCACCTCCACCACCACCACCTCCACCACTACCACCCCCTCCCAAGAAATGGCACCCCTCTCTGTGGGCTAGGTCAGTGTAATCAATACACTCCCTCATAGACCTGAGCACAGGCCAACCTGATTTAGACAATGGCTAATTAGGACTCTTTCTCAGGTGGCTCTAAACTAAGTCAAGTTGAAATTAGAAGTACCTGTCAGTTTTCGACAGGCCTCACCTGCTAATAGCATCACCTCGTGGGTTAGACTCCAGTGAGTGAGTGGCTGGTGGTACGCGTAATGACCAAAGTGGTGAGGCACAATTTCTGACAGCAGAGAAAGCTGCACTGGGTTTTCACCCCTGCCATAAGAAGCTGTCCTTCACTCACCATCTTGATGGATCTGAGTGTTATTGTTCACAATGCCTGAGGATCGTTAGTCCTTTTGATGGATCTGAGTGCAAGCGCTGTCTTGAACAATGCCTGAGGTTATTTTACTGTTTATTATGTTTTCTTTTTTGAGATTTTCTTTATTTTTATTCTACCTATATGGGTGTCTTTTCTGGCATGTATGACTATGCATCCCATGCATGCAGTGCGCACAGAGGACGAAAGAGAGCCTTGGATCCCCTGAGACTAGAGTTGCAGACATTTGTAAGCTACCATGTGGATGCTAGGAAATTGAACCCAGATCTTCTGGAAGAGCAGCCAGTGCTCTTAAATGCTGAGCCATCTCTCCAGCCCAACATATGTTTTCTTTAAAGACAGTAAATGCAGAATAAATTCACCTAACATGGTAAACTAATATGCATAGGGTTATTTCTAGATACTATATATTTACATAACTACATCCAATAACTAAATTTGTTTAAAGTTCTGTTGTCTACATCTCATTCACTGTTTTTCATCTGCTTTATATATATATGCAATAAATACTTTAGAGCAACTACCAGGTAAATAACATATTTGATCTACACTTATTAAAATGTATGTTATAGAAAACTCTTGGAATAATCTGTGTAAAAATTAGACAGCTAGAATGTACATTGGAAAGTAGAACGTGGTGGGTGTTTTTGGTAAAATAAACATTAATAATTACTCTTGCTAAGAGATACTTTGCACATCTGCACTAAGGAAGATCTTGAAACACCTGAAAATCCTTGTTTAAAGCTTCCTCAGGCAGTAGAGCCTAGCTGTCCTTTCACTGGATGAATTACCATTTTGTAGCCAACAAAGCAAAAGAATATTATTAATGGGGGCCCTTGAGATGGCTTGGATTGGAAGAAGAGCTCTTGCTGTGCAATACCAATTACCTGAGCTTGATTCCTGGGACCCAAAGCAAACTGGCTATGGCCCAAGCCTGCTTTCCAACCACAACTTCAGGTAGTTCTTTAAGCTAGTTTCCCTGCCTCCTCCTCCCCACTTCCAGCCAGCCCACCAACCACTGGGCCCTGGGATCAAATTATGTGGAGCCTGACTCCAAGCCTTAATTAAAAGACCCCTAGAGTTCCTTTCCCCAACCTTCACCTACTTACCCACCCCCCCCTTGAGCTCTAGCCTGCTTCTATAATCTGAGCCTGACTTCTAATCATTGCTTCAGGCACCCTGACTACCAGGCCCATCTTGGGTCATTCAGAGTCTGAACCTTGAAACTCAGAGTGTCCCCAACACTAAAATTCCAGCATTGTTCAGATGGTCTACAACCTGCCAGACTGAGATAACAGCAACAAAATCCTGAATATCTACACCATAAAGACCAGATATTCACACCCAGAAACACTATAAATATTGTAACCCTGGATACCTAGATCCCAGTGCAAAAAAAAAACAAACAAAAAAAAAACCACAAACATGAACAACAAAGACAGTATAATATCCACCAGAAAGCCAGCACCCCTATTGTAAAATTTCCTGAAAAGGGCAATTGAGCTGAAGCACAAAACAAAGACTTCAAAACAGTGATTATGAATATGTTCAAGAACCTTAAAGAGGATATGAGCAATGTCTGAATGAAGTTCATGAAAACATGAACATCTCAATGGAATAAGAAAAAAACAACTTAAGATACGGAAATAGAACTTAACAGAGAAATAGACTCACTAGAGAAAAGCCAAACTGAAAGGAAAAACTTGGGAAGTCAAACCAGAAGCTCAGTAGGAAGCCACAACCACTGATCCACTGACCACTGACCCACTGACCACTGACCCACTGATCCACTGACCAACTGACCGAATTAGAATTTCCAAATCTTAAGGACAAGGAAAAGAAATGGACCACTCAGGCAAAGAAAATATTAAATCGTTAAAAATCCAAACACAATGGCCTGGAGAGATGGCTCCATCATTAAAGGCGAGGGTCTCAAGCAAAATGTCAAAATTCCAGGCACAAAGCACTAAGAAATCTGAGATACTATGAAAAGACCAAACTTATGAATTAAAGGTATAGAAGAAAGTGAGGAAACACAGGCCGAAGTCACAGAGGATATTAAAAAAAAATTGAAGAAAATTTCCCAAATGTAAAGGAAGAATCTTAGTAGATCTCCCTGACTGCCCTAGAACTCCTGCTGTGTAGATCAGGCTTACCTTGAACTCACAGAAATCCTTCTGCCTCTGCCCTCTGAGAGCTGGGATTAAAGATCCACCCATGTCACCACATGTCACTTCCTGAGGATGGCTTCCTTCAGTGACTTACTCTTTCCAAGCAAGAGTGTCCTGTTGTAGCCCTTTTCTCTGCTTCTCGTCACCCTTCTTCATGTTCCGACCCAATGTCCCGGAGTCAGTAGCCTTTTGTAGCTTCAGCTGCACTGCAGAGATTATTCACATGGTTGAAACATGTTTACAGATTTCTATTTCTTCTCCCAAGGGCACTTCAAGGTATTTGGCCTTTTGTTACTACCATTTTTTATCTTTTTCTATTTGATCATTTTGGAATCCTGTAAATGTCTGTAGTTTAATGTATTGTTAAAGGTTTGGGCATTATTTCTCTGTCAAAGTTTTGTCTTCTAAGTCTATGAAGTCTTAGTTGTAAACAAATTTAAAACTTTTATCAGGTTAAATCTAGTATGTGTGTGTGTTTCTAGTGGCTGAACCTAGGCAAAATGCACACTAGGCAAGTACCTCAGTACTGAGCTCTATCCCTAGCCTATATTTCCTGGTTTTTTTAAAAAAATAATTTTAAGTTTTAAAGAATATCCAAGACATTCTCATATTTTTATAATTTCTCATAATTTGTTCGCATGTTTGTCAGACCTTTATAGAAATGCTAAGTAAAAGTCTAATTTTGTTATCCATTTGTTACCAGTCTTCATTTGAATTTTTGTCATGTTTCTGTCATTTGAAATGCCGCATTTATCATAAAGTTGTTCCCATACACAGCCTGCTCCCAGGCTGTCCGTTATGATGGGTGACACATGCGCACAAGGTCATACTATTGTATGTCATATGTTGTGATTAGTAGAATATTAAGGAATCTTTTGATAGTTCAAAAGTTATTTTCTCTTCCTTGGTTTACTTTTTAAAATGTCTTCAGAGCAATAACATTTATTTTTGATATGTAAACTTATTAATTTATTAATATCTATATAAAACTTCTTGGAAATTTGGTTAGGATTACATTAAATATATAGCTTTGGTAGAAATGAATATTTAAAAGTATAAACACTTCAACGTGTTAGATTATTCTCTCAGTATGTTTGACATTTCTCCTTAGATTTATTCATATATATTTCATAAATAATGTTTTTGCAGATTCCTTTTTCATTACATTTTAATTGGTTATTTGGGGAAAGCAATTATTTTCATATATGTGTTTTTGTCCTTTTCCCTTGCCTCTACTGTCTGTCTGTCTGTCTGTCTCTCTTTGTCTCTCTCTGTCTCAAAGTCTGTCTGTCTGTCTGTCTGTCTGTCTCTCTCTCTCTTTCTCTCTCGTGTGTGTGTGTGTGTGTGTGTGTGTGTGTGTGTGTGTGTGTGTTACAGTGTCTCACTATGTAGTATAATCTGGCCTCAAACTTCTTGTGATCATACCGCCTGCTCCTGCAGGCTCTGATTGCAGGCATACACCTGGCTCATATGTCCTGCTCTAGTACAGGTGTCAGCTCACAAAAGTTAGAAACCTGGAGCATGCTGCACAGCCTGCAGACAGCTCAGCATGTCAGTGTTCTTTCCCGGTGGCTCAGTTCATCTGAACCCTTCCAGGCAGCTCAGCTAGTCTTTGCTTCTTCTAGACAATTTGGCTACTCTCTCCTTCTTCTAGGCAGTTTTTACTATTTATATACACTTGGGATGGGGGCCTAGTGAATCTGGTCAGTTTTAGGGACTTCCTGAAGCTAATTTGAGTTGTTTGCTTCCTGTCTTAATGAGTTTTTCTTTAATATTTCACCCTCCCTTAGGACATCATATTGTTTTGCCTCCTTGTAAACATAATGTCTTAACTAAAAGTTTCACTTTAAGATGGAAGGTTTATATCTTGGAGGAAAATGCTACACATGGGAATTTACAAGCTTCTCCTCTTATTGCAAACATAGTTTCTTGCCCCCAACATTTTGTAAGCCTATAGTTAATTGTCTGCAAATTCCAAGTTTATCCTCTTCCTTTCCAATAGCAATGAATCTACATTCTTTTCTTATTTTCCTGGAGAGGTCTTTAAATACATTGATGAAGACTAGTGGTGACCATACATAGTTTTATATGCATTTTTAAGATGGAGATTCAGTAGATCTGGTTGCAGCAGGATATGCAAACAGGTTAAAAAATAAAACAAAAACCACCACCACGACAGACAACAACCACAACAAAACAAGAAACTGAGGACTGGCAAGTATGTACTGGGCAAGTATGACAACCCAAGTTTCACCCCTGGACCCCATGGTGGAAATACAAAATAAAATCCTGAAAGCTATGATTTCCACATATGCAACACAGTATACTTGTGTGGATGATGATGACAACGACAATGATGACGACAATGACGATGATGACGATGATGATGATGATGATGATGATGATACTATTAATAATAAAATGAATTTTAAAATATAGGTAACTACCACTAAAATGAAGGTAAAACTCACCGTGAGCCACATTATACCTTCATTGTAATGCATTAGTATAGCAAGCTCTCAGTACAGAGGACCAATGATGTAAATGTGTAGGTACGTTTTGAACTGGCACACATGGCCCCCACCCACTACAAGTCTCCTCACTTTGGGAGAAAAAGCTTGACTATTTAAACTCTTTCATGTAAACATTTATGCACCATTATTTTCAAGGCTACTTTCTTTCTTATAACTACACTTCATTCTTCCATCAGGACTTAATCGCTGAGGGCCATGGATAGCCTCTGCCCTTTTCTGCAGTCTCAGTCTCCTGAAAAGCCTTGGTTCTAATGGAGAAAGTGGAGAGCTTCCCTTCCTCCACCAGATACCTTCAGAATGGCATTGTACTTTCTTAGCGGCATGGTATGTGCTATACAGATGTTCTTCATCTGTTACAAATATGTTTCTGTAATTCCTAACCTGTGTTCTGTCTGCTTCCAGACAGACCTGTCTGGGCAACTCTTGTGAATATAGACTATTTTTTTGCTACAGTGGTCAGGATAAAATAAGATCATATTATTTCTAGGAATTCGTAAAAGGATATATAATATTACTTGTTACAGTAAGTTGGGAATTTGGATTTGACATTCGATTCAGTATTTCTAGTAGTCAGTAGCAAATATATTAGTTCCTCTAGCTTGAATCAGTTTAAAAGCTATTTTGTAAAATATTCATAGAAAAACTGAGCCCTGCTTGGTATGGTATTTCCTCTTACCTTATGTTTCAACCACTGTTCTTTAGCTCAAACTAGACTTTTTTCTAGAGGATCACTGTAGAAGTCTGTAGGGAAGGTGCCACCATGACATGTAGTGACTGGCTTCTTTGGGGGATCCTCCTCAGTCCGAGTGTGCTGCTGTCCTTTCTGTAGTGGGAATTCCATCTCAGAAAGTCAGGTGTTTACTTGGGGGAGGAAAGAAGAGCTGGGTTTATTCAAAACCACCTGTGCTAAATTCAGCAAGGTATCCTGGATTGGATCTAGGAAGAGGAAAAATGACTTTTGTCTAAATGAATCCAAATAAAGCATAGTGACATGGTATCAGTGTTAACTTCTTTGACAAATGCACCATGCTTATATGGATTCTAACCAAAGAACACTTCGGGGAAATGTATGTGAAACACCTTTACCACTCTTCCATAAATCGAAAATAATCCCTAAAGAAAAAAAAAATTTGAGCTCTTAAGGTCTAAACTTGGATAAAAGCAACTCTAAGCTTCAATAAAGCTAAGATTCCAGGGCTTAACGGTAAACAAAACTCTGTTGGCCACGATTTCAGTCTCCATCAAAGCCCAAGATTTTCATCATATTCAATAAGCTATGAGAATTTTCCCTTCAGATAGAAGGAGTTAGTGTGTGTGTGTGTGTGTGTGTGTGTGTGTGTGTGTTGTGTGTGTATGTGTTGTGTTGTGTGTGTGTGTGGTGTGTGTGTGTATGTGTTGTGTTGTGTGTGTGTGTGGTGTGTGTGTGTATGTGTTGTGTTGTGTGTGTGTGTGTGTGTGTGTGTGGTGTGTGTGTGTGTGTGTGTGGTGTGTGTGTGTATGTGTGTGTGGTGTATGTGTGTATGGTGTGTGTGTGTGTGTGTGTGTGTGTGTGTGTGTGTGTGTGTGCACCATTAGCATTTAGGCATCTGTACTGGCCTGCCCTTAGGGTCCTGATAGGAAATATCTCAGCTGCAGTGACTAAGAGTATCTCCTTATAAAAGGCAGGCCCTGCCTGGCTCTCGTCTCTTTCTCTTTCTTCGCTCTGTCTCTTTCTCTTTCTTTCCCAGGGACCAGTCTCTGCCCTCTTCTCTGCCCCTTTTCTCCCTTCCCCTCAATAATCCTCCCATGTGGGCCCTGTTGTATGGTATGACTCCTTCCTGCCCTTTTGAAAATACAACATATACAAGTGCACATTTAGCTATGTATCTATGTGTGTGCATGTATGCACACACGAATCATGTTGCAGATTACTACTAAGTGTTGAAGCTGCAGGATAATACCAATGTGTAAGCACTCTATATCGTTTGCATGCCAAGCTCTATGATGAAACCTTATAAACACGACAGCATTCCATGCTTGCACCAGCCTTACAAATTGAGGGCTGCCAGTAGAGCCCTGTTTAAAAAAAAATGAGGAAACAGGTTCAGAAAAATAGACCATTTGCCCAATCAAATTCATGGAGCTCTGAAGTACAAACCCAGGTCTGACAGACATCAGAGACCACGTGCTAAAGTGCTACTCAATTATATTTACTTGTGATAATAACAATGTGACTGAAATAATTTATAAGTAATGGTATTGATGCTTAATTTAATTGTCTGCTTGTTAGGGTCATAAAATTCTAATGACAGCAGTTAGTAAGTTCGGGACCTCAGAGAAATCAACACACCTATCTAGCTTCCATTTAGTCCCGCTATACAATGGAAATACAATTTTACAAGTTGGTAATAGCAATGAAGCAGCTGTAAATGACCTATGACAAGGTTCTCTAAGCGGCAACTGTTTGTGTTATTGTTGGTGAGAAGGGTCTCATTTTGAAATGCAGCTTGTCATGGAATTCCTGACTCTTGATCCTCCTGTCTCAGCCTCTGAAGTACCAGAATTACAGGTGTGTGCAACCAAGCCAGGCTGGGAGCTTAGTAATGAATATTAAGTTCTTTCCTCAGCCCTATATTATCATTGCTTTCTTCATGTGTCTTGAAAGGGTGGTATTTCTTCACTCGTGTGTCTCTGATTCTGTTTATACTTCAGATGCTAATGGAAAGCAGGCATTTAATAACATTAAGGACATCTGTTTACAGAGCATCAGAACCTACTACAAAATGAAAATACAGATACACACATGTAGGTTCAGATACATGTACATATTGAGAGATCAGTCCGTAATCATGCAATCCTCACACCGCTCTGATAAGATGGATGTACCTCTATTATCATGCAGCTTTATAGATGAATCACTCAGGAGGACAATAAAAGAGCAGGTCCCAGTGAAAAGCCGGTCATCAGCAGGTGTAGGTGTGACCTTGTTCAAACGGGCTATAGACTCCCAGCTCATTTCTGTGACTCACTATTTAATGTTTAAATCTTTTGTTTTAATGAAGACATTTGCAATTTACTTTAAAAGCCAATGACATTCGCCACGTAAGACACTGAGGTGTGGTGTGAGGTAAAGTACAAAATACTGCCATAAACAAGGGTCAAAAATTTCCAATGAGGGAACGCTGATAAATTATCTACCCAACTCAAATTGAGGATATTTAAAATATTGTTTTTTACTTAAAAATCAAACTAGCTATACTGTTTAATTCGAGGAATAGGAGAAGCATTTATTGATATCTCTGCAGCTAAATTGTTCCTTATGGCTAGACTTCCATTATCAGACACCATTTGTCGATAGTGTCATCATCCGGTGACAGTTACCAAACCACATGATACATTCTAGACTTACATTTGATTCAGATGACAGACATTAAACTGACATTCTGAATGTCCCCCTTGATATACTTTCCCCATCTGAAAGAGGTTGGGAATTCGAGAAAAATTCCCCTAGGTCTTCATTAATTTAGGTTCTTAGGGATGTTTTTGGAAAAGTTACAAGAATTAACAGGGTTTTGTCCGCATTCCCTAAACTTGAAATCCTATCACTGTTGTTTATGTTTTTCTTATCTTTTACCAAAAGATAAGAAAGAAAATTAAGGGCTAACAAGAAATGCTGTTAGAATACAGGTATAAAATGCTTCACGTGGGACTGCACATGCTGCTGTTTCTGGAGCCTAAGGCTAGCTAGCAGTATGTGATATGCCGACAATTTCTAGTTTTAAGTTTTAATTCTAGCATCCTCAACAGATATCAACGTTCTCTTTTTATTTAACATTTTTCCATTTACATAATTGACCTCAGTTTCCCCTCCCTCCTCTCTCCTCATTCCCCTCCCCTGACTCCCATCTACCCCCCTTCCCATCTATTCCTCTGTCTCCATTCAGAAAGGGGCAGGCCTCCCATGGGCTTGAACATAGCATGGCACATCCAGTTGAGGTATGACCGAGCTCCTCCCCCTGCATTAAGGCTGGGCCAGGTAATCCAATATGGGGAACAGGTTCCCAAAGGCCAGCTAAGTACTAGTGACAGGTCCTGATGTCACTGCTAGGAGCCTTACAAACAGACCAAGCTACACAACTGTTGTACACATGCAGAGGGCCAAGGCTGGTCCCATGCAGAATCCCTAACTGTTGGTCTGGAGTCCGTGAGCTCCTGAAAGCTCAGGTCAACTCTCTCTGTGGGTTCCCCTATAATGACCTTGAACCCCCTGGCTTGTACAATCCCTCTTCCCTTCCTTCAGGAGGACTCCTGGAGCTAGGCCCAGTGTTTGGTTGTGGATCTCTGTATCTGCTTCCATCAATTACTGGATAAAGGCTCTCTGATGACAATTAGTCACCAATCTTATATACAGTAGATGGCCAGTTCAGGCATCCTCTCCACTATTACTAAAAGTCTTAACAGGGGTCATCCTTGTGGATTCCTGGGAGTTTCCCTAGCACCAGGTTTCTCTCTAACCCCTAAATGCTCCCCCATCAAGACATCTCTCCCCCTCCATCCTGCCTACAACTCACTTCCCACGCTAAGCCCACCCAAGCTGGTCCCTCAACTTCCCATCCCCCAACCCGCCCAACCCCTGCCCCAGTTTACCTAGGAGATCGCTTCTATTTCCCCTTCCCAGGGAAATTCATGCATCCCTCTTTGGGCTCTCCTTGTTATCTAGTCTCTCTGGGGCTGTGGATTGTAGGTTGGTTATCCTGAACTGGAAAAAAATCATTCTGAGTAAGGCAACCCAGACCCAGAAAGATCAACATTCTTATCAATTTTGACTTACTTTATTTGACATAGTTGTATAACCTTTAAGTTTTGAATAACAGCACACTCGTTATTTCCAGTCTTGCAGCAGATGTCATTTGTTTATTTATTGAATTCAAGAAATAAACATCTCTATTCTTACTATTCAAATCGAAAGCTAACGTCTTGACAATAACCAGAAAATAGCCATGAAATGATGACTCACGCCGTCTCCTGTTATCATTGAAAGGGAAGCAAATGCCACTTTGAATACCTTCACAGGCATCCCTTACTTGTCCTTTGTGGATTTGTTCCTTAAAAAATATTGTTTTTCAAGCTGTGCAATGTGTTGTTGATGTGTCTCTTCTTTTTTTTTTTTTTTTTCATGATACTGCATCTGTTTTGAAAGCCACATAATTCTATAATTCTATACACAATGGTTTTCATCGAGTTGAGTTATTGTGGAGTTCCCCTAATTGTGAACCTTGGTGTCACGTGTCTTCTCTCATTCCACACATGCAAGTGTTCTCTTTAGTGTGTGTGAGTAGGTGTGCAATGGCCAGGTTGGTTGTAAGTGATGCATATACAACTTCTAGGAAACGTATTACCTGAAGTGAACACAGCAGTTTATATAACCGCTCACAACCCACAAGGGACCAAGTTACTCTAAACCCTTCCTGCATTTGAAATGTCCCAATTCAATACTTTTCATTTTAAAGTAATGTTCCCCCTCCTAAAAATCAGCATTGATCACCTGTTCACAAAAGATGCCATCACTTCTATGGAATAAGCTCTTGTAGGAATTTTAATCTTATCATATTTACAATTCATAACTTTTCTTACTAAAGAGATATTTCTATGTGCTTTATTAACTTAGATCAAAGACTGAAAGCTTTTCCTATGATTGTGTGTGTATGTGTGTATATGTGTGTGTATGTGCATGTGTGTGTGTGTGTGTGTGTGTGCATGTGTGTGTGTGTGTGTGTGTGTGTGTGTGTGTGTGTGTGTTTCATATGGTGGGCAGTGTCTGTTATCCCTCCCCTGCTCCTCCTCTTACTAGAAAGATAACTGTAGATAATATAGACATGAATGACTGTGGTTGTATTTCAGTAACACTTTATTTACAAACATTAGACCCAAGACAAGATTTGGTGTTTGGGTTGAAGCTTCCTGGTTTCTCGCTTTGATAATGAGAGATATTGGTGGATGTATTGCTAATCTTTCCATTGGCAGAATGGCTGATCCTGTTTTAAGAGACTCACAAGGTACCATGAACACACTTTCTGCTACATTAGAATGTGTAAATCTAGTTGTGGATAGCAAGAAAATGAACATCAACTTTTCCAACACAATTTTGAGTCTGATAAAAAAAAAAAAATCAAACCTAAGGCTGGGAAGATGGCTCAGTGGCTAAGCTGCATGCTGTATAAGCACGAAGACCAAAGTTTGGGTCCTCCAGAGCACATATAAAAGCCAGTTGAGTATAGTGGTTTGCCCATAATCCCAACAGTCAGGAGCCAAAACCCAGAGATCCCTCAGGCAACCTAAGGAGCCAGACTCACCTAATAAGACAGCACCAATATCAGTGAAAGACTCTGCCTAAGAAGATAAAGTAGAGAGCAATTAAGAAAGAAATCTAGTGTGTCAACTCCTGGCCTCCACATGTATACACAAAACTCCTACCCTCCATATGTATACATACACCTGTACACACATGTGTATTCTCAAGCATGCAAACACACACACACACACACACACACACACACACACACACGCACATACACACACACATGCATGCATATCTCATATGTATACAAATGCCACCAAAATGAATCAAATCTTTATATTGCTAATTTTAACAGAAAGTCAACCAAAAAATATAATTTTACCTCATTTGCATATGAAAATTTTAAGTAATTTTTGTGTTCATAAAGCACAGAAATGGATTCACTGGCCCTGAAGCTGGTTTTTTGATTGAAGTATGTTCCCAGGCTATCCATGTAGGACAGAAATTAGCACAGTCTTTAGTGCTGGATACTAATTGTCACCATTGTTAATTCGTTGTTTTCTTTTCCTCACTTAAAAACATGGCAGTGCAATGCCAGTCTTGCATGCATTACCATGTATGCTTCTGACTACATTCTTTACATTATTTGATGTACACACAGAGAAGCTGTACCTCAGGGAGGTGACGAATAATATTCAGAGGCAGAAAGCTCATGATTGGCTGAATGGAACAAAACAAAACAAAACACAGAAGCACCAAAGACCGTGACTTCGGTGAGCCTCGCTCACTGCCTCCCATCTGACCACATAAGCATGAAGTAGGTGTGTAACTGTTTGGGGGAAGGGGAAAACATGGCCTGGGAACTGCTGGCTCTGAGCTGTCTGGCTTTGACTTATCATCAAGTCCTGGCTGCCATTCACACTTCCCTGAATTATGTACACCCCCCCAGTGTCATGAAGCACCTCCTGCTACGTTTGTCTTATTTCCATAATCTGGGCTACCTTTTAGAAACACCGCCACTATCCCCTTAATGGGCAGAAAAAGGCTTTCAAAGAGGTATTATTCTGGCATGGTTGTCAAATATTGCTGAAGTGTCTGCAAAATTTGCCTTCTGATAAGGTGCATTTATTCATCCCAATCGCGATTTGAGAGACAGTCATAATAATGTCTTCATTCATCCCTCTCATCCTTTCTGACTCCTTCCTTGGTTCGTCTTTCCTTCCTTCACTTGCTCAATTGTTCATGAAGCATTTTCTCATCTGTGCAGCAATTAGCTAGCAGCTGATGACTAGGAGTCAAGTACTGAGCTCAGATAAAAGCTATGTCTATAATACAAGTGATTTTTGGTTCCAGCATACATACAGTAAAGGGAAAAAGGTAGGTGCTGTGGTGGCTAATCTTGGTTATTAACTTGACAGACTTGGGAAGAGTGAACTTCAATTGAAGAACTGCCTCCACCAGATTGGCCTGTGGACTTGTCTGTGGGGCATTTCCTGGATTGCTATTTGATGCAGGAGAGCCCAGCCCACTGTGGGCGGTGCCTTTCCTAGACAGGTGGACCTGGGCTTTATAAGAAAGGTAGTTGGACCTGAGTAAGCAAGCAGACTGGTAAGCAGCTTTCCCCTGTGGTTTCTTCTTCAAGATCCTGCCTTGGCTTCCCTCAAGGATGGACTGTAACCGGTAAGAAGAAGTGAACTCTTTTCTCCTTAAGTTGCTTTTGTTCTTAGGGTTATCACATCAATAGAAATCAATCTAGAACAGATAGAAAAACAAGTAAAGTGCTCTAAAGCCTTATGATCAATGTGTGGTTCATCTAGGAGCTTGTCATAACTGCACAAGGACAGTCCCTACACCAGCTAATCACAATTTGCACTTAACACGTGTGCATTTGTGTCTACACGAAAGTCTAAGAAGGCCACGATATTGTGCTGTCGTGGGTGAACACCTCCTGCGGGAAACCAAGGAATTGTATGCACTCTTTGGCAGTAGAAATAGATACTTTGGGACATGTTTCATTGGCCATCTTGCCTGAGTTGGGCTTGATGGACAATGGGAAGCATAGGCAGCCCAGGGAGAGAGGCAAAAGAGCATAAGCAACAGCATTTATAAAGACCTCAAACCCCCGTGTTTGAGGGGGTCCACTGGGAATCAGCGTGGGTGTGGGGATAACCTGAGCTGAAACTAGAGCACAAGTATAGACACGAGACTTAGGTCAGCATGTCATTTTCATGTCACTGTGACAAAAATGACTGAAACAGACAGGTTAGAAGCTTGAAACATTTATCTGTAGCGCTTTCTGTCCATGGTCGATGGGTTGCATTGGTTGGGGCCTAGAGCGACACATGGGATTGTGGCTTAGTGCACTTGGTGTCGAAACCTGCTCATCTCAGGGTGACTGAGAAGCAAAGAGAGAGAGAGAAGTGGTGGGTAAGGTCTCAATATCCCCTTCAAAAGAACATCCCAATAAGCTAACTTATTTCTACCAGCCCCACCTTCTAAGGTTCCATGGATCCCAGCAGTGCCACAGGCTGACCTCGAATCTTTTAGCCGATGGGGTTTGAGGGAATGTTTAAAATCGACTGTAATTGTTTGTAACTGTAACTTACTAACAGTTCAGACTCAATTCTGTGAGCCAGTGGTTTATCCCTGGCTGGAAATTAGGATGACTTTGAAACATTTTAATGTACAGAGCCTTTGGCTCTACACTTGAAATTTGGACTGAGTTGGTATGGGGTGATAGTTTCTCTTTAAGCTGCCCAGATAATCCAGGTGTACAGAATGGATCATTGAGACCATCTGCATGGAACAATAGGAGGCCTTTGATGGCTCTTAAGTAGGAGCAAATCCAACCACTCTGTCAGTGAGCACAGACTGTTGGTCCTCTAAAAGAGAGTAGGTGTGTGTGAGTCAGGAGAAACCTAAAGGAAGCAGTACATGACATCACTTTGAGGCGTGGCCCATGGCTTCACTGGGGAGAGAATGCCAGTAGCCTGGTAGACCACTAATGCCCACCGGTACACATTCACATCCAGTTTAAACTTAACATATCCAGAAGTTGGATATAGCCAGAAATTGCCTATTATGACCATTGGCATAATAAGGCTGTAAAGAAACAGTGTGCTGAGGAGATATGATCAAGAGGCCTTAAAATGAATTTGGTATGGCATATGAGAGAAGGGAAGTGCATTCAGGCTCTGCCTGAGGGACAAAGAAGATGCAGGATTCAGGTCAGGGGATGCTGTGTCTGAGGTGCTTCTCTGTTGTGGTTCGAAGGGTTAAGCCCAAGGTCTCCCACATTCCAAATAGGGATTCTTTCTACCCCATGAGCTATACCCCTAGGCCAAGATTTCCCATATTTAATGTCTATCTTGTGTGCTATTAGGTGTAGTACATGGGTTAGAGAACTACTCATGTCTTAGGTTTGCTTGAAGCCTGAAGAAGGACTGAGACCTGCCTGAAGGAACACGTAGGTTCACAGCTAGAAATGAGATCAGAAGCCAATAGGCTTGAAGTCTGGTGGAGTACTGTGATGAGGGCTGGTCCATGGAGGCCAACTTCTGCAAGTGCTCTTCCCAGGGCGATTTCTCAGAGTTGCTCTTAGAGGTAAACGTAACTGGTTATAGAATCCTCCAATGT